>NC_088930.1:45307500-45607500 GCF_038396675.1 Hydra vulgaris | reverse complement strand
AATGTTTAAAAAAAAAAGGGGTATATGATTTTTTGTCTAGATGGGAAAAGGTACTACTTGCTAAAGGAGATTATTTTTCGGATAAATTAAACTAAACCTATTTTTCCCATGCTTTTATTAACTTCTCGTCACTGTTTGTCTGTGAGCATCAAATCTTGCAATCAATTTTTGAGTCACTCACTGATGATAGATTTTCTTCATATTTTGCATACATGCTCCTGCTTGATGGCAATACAATATTCAATAATTTTTTTTTTGTTCTTCATTTCAATATTTAATACAATATTTACAAATATATCAATAAAAAAAATTACATGCAAAAAAATCGTTTAAAAAAGAAAAGAATAAAGATAAAGAACGCGGATACTCAAAGAAGACCATACAGGTCTTGTAACCGAGTCCGAGAACCAGTGTTGAAGAACTTTGAACTTAATTTAGATTTTAGAAAAAATAAAAGTAAACAAATAAAAATTTTAAACTTTTCTTTAGTTATAGTTTTTATGGCTTGAATTAAAATACCAATTCTTCTGAACTGCATGACTCAAGCGAAAACAATAATATTCTAATATTCTTGATAAACAAATACGTCACGCATCTTACTCGCATCTATACGATCATTGATTCTTGTTACTCAAATGTATCTTACAATTACACTAATCTTAATTGTTAATTAATAAATAAACGAAATTAATAAGAATATGATTTTTATGTTTTTTTTGTTTTTATCTTTTTATATATATTTTTTATTACAAAATTAAATTCAATATTAAAAGTATATACCGTTCGTAATACAAATTATTGAAAAATATTGCAAATTAAAATAAAAATTAAAGTAAACAAGTAATTAATAAATGACTACTGTACAAAAAATGTCAGTGCAACTTTTAACAAAATTCAAATAATAGTGTGTAAATAGAGTTTCTCACATAAACTTTAAATCAATATTGTATAAAAGTAAAATATAAATGAGTGATGACAAAACTGGGTATAATTAAAAGTATATAAATATATTTTCAATTGAGAAAATTAATTTAATTTGTTTTTTTTTTGAACATATAATAATTCCATTCATGAGAAAAATCAAAATTTTTTGGTTCCATAAAAAAGCTCCACGAAATGAAATGCAAAATTTACCAAAGTTTGTTTGAAATTTTGGTTGTTTAATAAAATTATCATTTCTTAAAGAATATTTATTTTTTTCTTTTAAAGAATATAAATCTAAAAAGGAAGCTGGAAATGAGTTAGTTTTATATTTAAACATAAAACAAAGAACATTATAAACATTTAGTTGATATATATTAAAAACATTCATGTTAAATAAGAGTGGCCTTGAGTGAGTAAAACGATTTTTGAAATTTATAAGACGTGCAATATGCTTCTGGTGATAATAAAGTGGCTTTAATTTACTTTTATGGGACTACCCCATGCAATATTAGCATAATTAATATGACAGTGTATAAAAGAGTAATATAGTTGAAGAAGAGGCATATTACTTGGAAGTAAATGTTTTTTAAATCGTGGATGAAAATAAATCCATTTAGTTTTATCAATGTTGAGTGAAAGTTTATTTGACTTAAACCAGTCAGATATTTTTGTTAGTTCAATGTTCATATTATAAAAAAGTTTATTGATGTTATTATTAGATAGGAATAGGTTTGTATCATCAGCAAACATTATAGTTGTTAATTTTAAGACTCAATGTAGATCGTTTACATAAATCAGAAATAATAAGATCCTAATATAGATCCCTGTGGAACTCCACAGGTTATATTTAGATAATCTATATTTAGATAATCTTGTGAAGAAGATCCGTCGACATAGACAAATCGTTTGCGATGTTTTAAATAGCTTTTTAAAGCATTACCGGTGATACCATAATGTTCAAGTTTTTTAAACAGTATTTCATGGTCAATTGTGTCGAAAGCCTTAGGTGGGTCTATAAAGACGCCTAAAGTAAACTCTGACTTTTCAAATGAATCAGTTATACTACGAGTAAGATGAATTATTGCATGTTCAGTAGAGTTATTTCTTTTAAAACCGTATTGATTTATGTAAAGTATATTATTAACAGTAAGATGATTAGATATTTGGTTGAACAGAATTCTTTCTAAAATTTTTGAAAAAACAGAGAGGATAGATATTAGTCGATAATTACTGACATTTGATGGTTCACCTCCTTTAAATATAGTCGTTATTTTGGCTATTTTCAATTGATCGAGGAAAATTCCTTGATTTATAGAACATGTAAAAACTTTAAAAAGAATATGTTTTATGGTATCGTGTGAATCTATGACTATATTACAATTTATATCATCAGGACCAACTGCTTTATTAGTTTCAAGCATTTTAAAAGCACTTTCAAATTCTGAAGAAGATACTTTAAATTTATCTAAACTAGAGATTAATGGAAACACGTAATCATTTATTGGATTAATCATATTTGGAATATTTTTAGCTAAATTAGGGCCAACAGACACAAAATATTTATTTAACTCTCTTGCTATTTTTTTGGGTTCATATAAAAATACGCCATAATTTTAATTTACTATTTCCAGTAATTTAACTTATAATTTGCCATGTGCATTTTGAATTATTTTTATATTTGTCTAGTAAATCATAGTAATATCTTTTTTTAAATTTTTTATAAAAATTTAAAAAAAGTAATTTTTATAAAAAATTTTATTTTCTGGTGTTGGTTTTTTTAAGTACTTTATATACAGTTTTTGCTTTATTTTTGAGGATTTCCTAAGTTCTTTATTGACCCATGGTGACTTTAAACTTTTATTGGTTATAATAAATTCACGTTTTGGAAAATTTACATCATGTATTTTATAGAAAGTTTGAAAGAATGTATCGTATACTTCATTAGATTTAAATGAACTGTTTATATGATTCCAATTTATTAAAGATAATTGATCCTTAAACGATGCTAGATTTGCATCGGTGAAAAGACGTTTGATAATGACTTTTTTATGTTGTTGTATTAATTCGTTGTCAATATTAATAGAGAAAAAAATAGGGAAGTGGTCGGAAACGTCACTTTTTATTATACCTTTTTTAAGAGTTTCATTAAAGATATCGGTTGTTATAATGTTGTCAATTAAGGTAGCTGAAGTTGAGGTTACTCTAGTAGGTTTGTTAATTAGTGGAATTGCTCCATGTTCGAATAAGTCATCATAAAACTTTTTAATGTTGTTATTAACGTGATATTCAAAACAATTTAAATTTACGTCACCAATTATATAATTTAGTTTCTTTTCCTTATAACTATTTTTTAAAATATCATTACACAAAAATGCATTAAAACTTTCAATATGGCCAGATGGTGGGCGATAACAGCAGCTTATAAATATGTTTTTAGAAGTATTGGTTGAAAGTTCAATTGTTAAAATTTCTTTATTGTCATCAGAAATACTCATCTCAGGCCTTATAGAAAACCTCAAATTTTCCGTTATATAAAAAAGTACACCAACTCTGAGTTTATTTGCTTTACGCGCTAGTGGGATCGTATTAAAACCTCGAATATGGAGATTTAAATTAGATTAAGCGTCATCAAATTCACACCACGTTTCAGTTAAGCAAATTATACTAAATGTATTTGTAGTTTCCTTTATTAAAGTACACAAATTTTCAAATTTTTTTTTAAGACTTCTAATGTTAAAATGAATAACATTTAAATGATTTCGAGAAAGAAATTCTTTTATTTCATTGTTATAGAAGTAGGAACAATTGTTTCGCAAAGCTCCTACATCACTAAAATAGTTTAGATCCGGATCTGAATTAGCGTCAAGCACCAAGTCGTTAGATTGAAAAAAGTTAAATGATAGCGATTTAAAATTGTTTTGATAATTAGAATCTATTTTTAAAATTTAAATTACTAGAAATAAAAGAATTCATTTAAAAATCGCGCGTTATAAGTTTGTTGTAAATAACTTTAGCAAATTTTCCTTTGGCTCTTAATTCCTTTGCTTTTTTAAACAACTTTCCGTGGTTCTTTTGCTGAAATCTTCATTAACATATAGTTTTTTATTCCAAAGTTTTAGTTTGATAAATTTTTCAAAAACTGCGTTTTTTTCTTTGTAATTAAGAAATTTTACTATTATTGTTCTGTTCTTTTCAACTCCTTTTTCATTTCTTCCTGTTCGATGCGCCCTTTTAATCTCTAAATCATTAGTAAGACCAAACTTGGATTTTAAGACTTCTTGAATTTTTCACTCGCTGTCTTCCCATGATTCGTTCTCGCTTTCTTTGCCTCCCTTAAACCTAAGATTATTCCTACGACTTCGATCTTCAAGTTCGGCAAGCTTGTCTTTCATATCATTGTTTTTGTCATTAATCTTTATGTTATCTGTTAGTTCGACATTTGGAATTGCGTTTTTTTTCAGTTCTTTCAATTCGGCTAGAGTAGTTTCATACTTCTCACTTACAAAGTCGACTGCCTTTCTTAATTCCTTCATTTCATTTTTAAGACTTTTATTTTCTTCTTGTATATTATTAAATTTAATTTCGATTTTATCGAATTTATCATTAAAAAGTTTTATTAATGTGTTTTCATGTATCTCCAGTAAATCCTTAATATTGGTTGCTGAAAATTTTGCCATTATTATTATTATTTTTTTTCCTTCGATGAAAAAATACGTCCGTTCACGATCGCGGTTAGTTTCCCAATAATTAGTTTTACAATAAGTCAATTAATTTAGTTAATTTTAATTAAGTTTATTTTTTATATCGAAAAAAGAATAACAATTTTTAAAATAATTACCGTAATACTTTATGCCTTAAGTTCCTACTTTATTCCACCACTGAAAATCTGAGTTTCATGCTTCTCCTGTTCAAATGTCCTAAAAGTGGCGCGTTATTTGCTACTTTTTAATTTATATGTGACAAACACTGTCAAGAAGCCATATTGCCTTTGCCATACACTAAATAATATAGTTTTTAGTTAGATGTCAAAAAGTAACTGAACTTGTTTGTAAAATTTACTGTGCAGAACTTTTATGTGGTTTGTTTTTGTCGTACACACTACAGAAATAAAAATCTCTAAGTTTGTTAGACTAACACTTTGGTGAAAAGATTTATATATTTTTTTTACTGGTTTTTAATCAGTTTTGAGAAAAAAATACCTAATCCTATTTGAGAGAGTTTTTATGTAAAAACTCTCTCAAATAGTTACTTTAGGCTGGACTTAAAGTAACCCTATATCATAAACAAAATCTCCAATTATTTTATTTATGCTAAATGGTTATACTTTGGTGATATGATTTATTTCTTTAGTATATTTATTATTGCTATTATTATTATTGTTATTTTTATTATTATTTTTATTATTATTGTTTTTATGATTATTATTATTATTATAACTGTTATTATAACAAATATAATAAACTAAAGTTATTAATAGATCTAATATTATTATATTATATTTACAATAGTTTTATATTAACGATTTTATTTTTTGTTTCTTTAGTTGTTGTTTGTCTGTTGTTTTTTTATTATATTATTTTTTATATTATTATATTAATTAGTCTTGTACTTTTTGCAATGTCTCCTCACAAAAGTTACTTTTCATAGTCTCTTCAAAAATGTTCCTTTGCATTTCCTCTTTATAAAAATAGCATTGTATTAATTTTACTATGTTGTAAACAGTATTTTTGTTATTAGTAAAATATAGTGATTGACTTATATTCCAGCTTATGAAAATGCCAAGAATGTATACAGAAGACCGGGCTTCAGAAAATATGTATTCTCCAAAAAAGCTCCAAGCGTGCCTTTCTGCTATTAATGAAGGTCGAATGAGCCAGAGAGAAGCATCAAAACATTTTGGCATATGTAGAACTACCATTCAAAATAAACTAAAGCTAAAACACAATCAAAACCAAGGGCATCCTACATCCTACTACCAAGGGCATCCTTACAACATTTACTGCTTCGGAAGAATCAGCTTTTGTTGCTCACATCTTAGCAGTGTCTGAGTTTGGATTCCCTGTAGATGAATTGGATTTTAGGTTTATTGTGAAGGATTACATCTCTTTGTAAAATAACACTATTGCACAGTTTAGAAATAATTTTTTAGGACTAGAATGAAGTAAAATGTTTTTAAAAAGACACCCTATGCTCACTTTGCGTTTAGCAGCCAATATAAAACGCTACCAGGCAGCAATTAATAAGAAAACCTTAAACGAGTATGTTGAATACCTCACCCAAGTTGTTATTAATGTGCCAGTAGAAAATATATACAACTATGATAAAACAAACCTAAGTGATGACCCAGGACGCAAAAAATTATATGTCGTAGAGGCTGTAAATACCTTGAAAGAGTTATAAACTTATCAAAGTACAATATTTCAGTCATGTTTTGCGGCAACGCTGTTGGATGTACAATACCGCCTTATATTGTCTACAAATCAGAAAACCTGTGGTCCAAGTGGACTGAAAACGGTCCCCATGGAACTGTGTACAATTGCACAGAACATGGATAGTTTGATAGTGTCACATTTGAGGAGTGGTTTACTGCTCACCTGTTTCCTATACTGAAAAAACAGACCAGGAAAAAAGTTCTTATTGGGGATAATTTGTCATCACAGATTAATCAGAATGTTTTAAAATTGTGTAAAGGAAATGTGTTTGTTTGTTTACCACCTAACTCATATCTTTTTTATTTGATATATAAACTGAACCAAACAAGTTTTTACAAAAAACCTTCGTATATAAATTTTTGCTTTTAGAGAAACCGTGCTATTGGGGTAAAGTGGGACAAGTGTGAGTAGAAGTGGGACAAATAGATTTAAAATAACATTTTAGCAAAAATTATTAAATAGAAACTGATAAAGTCATAGAATCGACATAAAATTTTTTAAGAGCTTTCACCAATCGAAATAATCAAATAGCAACGGGAAGAAGCGGGGCATAAATATTTCTTTTTTCTGTCCCACTTCATCCCAATGTAAACACTTTTTTAAGGTACATTTCAATATTAGGGCTTCTAGCGCACGCAGGGAAACAAAGCAATTTCTGGTAAATAGAGGGGAAGAAATTTAATTGTTTACATTAAATAACAGTCTATAGGCACCACTCCTAATTAGAAATTTTAGGCTGTCCCACTTCTCTTCTACAAAGTTTTTTTCTTTATATAGATCAAATCTATATAGGACATTTGTTTTAACAACTTGGAGATATTTCCTTAAGTAAATTTTAAGTAAGTATTTGTCTTAACATTATGAAAGTAATTATTTAATTTGTAATTAAAAAGTGGTTTGAATGTAAATGAAACAAAACAATACACCAAGTATACATGACCTGAAGAAACACCAACCTAAGGTAATATTAGGCCGCTTTTAAAAATATAAAAAACCATATCTGTTTCTAATCTATTTTATAAATAAATTAGCTCGAATTAAAAGTTGATATCTTTATCGCTAATTTTTAAAAAAAAAAGATTGAAAAAATATTTAGAATAGAACAAAATTGATCGTTAAAACCAAAAATCGCCACAAAGTGGGTTAAAGTAACCCCATGTTACGGTATATTAATTCTTTTCCAACTTATACGCGCGTTTAGTTTATTTAGCTCTTTGAGGTCTATAAAATTTTTTTTTTGCCATTCAGGTCCAAATATTTTTTTCACTTATTGACTTTAAATATAACAGAAAGAATATGTTTAACCCATAGCTTCTCTTTATTTTTCATAAAAAATAGATTTTAAGGGGTTGCACTAAATTGTTTAATTTTTATTCTGCCAAAAACACTATGACCTTAGTGCAAGCACTAAACAAAAAAAAAAAAAAAAAATATGTAAACACTTGTTTTTATCCAAAAGTAAATTACAATATTGTCTTTGGATACCCTATTTTACACGAAAGTCAGTCTTTGTATGGTAAAGTTAAAAGAATAATTAGGCTGGAGTCCTGGTTTTCTAGTGCAGGTTTTACAATAGTATACAGTTTTTCTTCTACCACCCTGTATTTTTCTGTCACTGCAGACTAGACAGTCTTTAGAGTTATTAATTGGAACTTGTGCAATGAGATGTGGCTTTTGAAGCATTATCATCTAATGATGATCGCCTTCTTCATTGTTGAATGTTACGACATGCTCCAACTAAATGCTCAATGAGGTTTTGTCTGTAGGTTAGGTGTCAAAGTTTGATTTTACGATTGCGTTCAAAAAATTTATTGAACAATATATAACTGTTTACAACTGCAACTTCCAACAACCAGAAAAATATTTTTCTCCGCCATTTTAAAGACTTGCATAGAAATGAATAGCTAGAACAATAGTGATCAACTTGGTCAACAGCCTCCCATACATTTCAAATAATTTACAATAACAGTTGGTTTATCAATGTCTACAATACCTTGTTTTGTTCTTTGTTTTACAACTTCAGTTATTGAATCATGGAAAGTAATCAGCATCAGAACCTGTTGCCTGTCCTGCCATGTCAAAACCATAACATTGGAAGAGTGTACATATGCAGAAAATTCGTGCTTCTTTATTTGAGTTTTTTTATATCTTCAGGTAACTGTTTTCTATTTTTCATTATTGTCCCTGTAGTTTGTATGTTCATTTTGAGGAGCTCTTGTGTAAGAGAAAAACTAGTATATAATCTGTCAGTAAATAAGTGATAACCAACCTTGGGTAGCCTCTAAAAGCTCATCGCACAAATGCAACACCATTCAACTTGTAAACTGCATCATAGGTCTTGCCAAACTTTCAGTAGTGCAATTATCACAATACGGTTAAAAGAAACTAATTCAACTTGTTTCAAATGCCCCACTTTGTGGATTTTTGTGGATTGTATATGTGAAATGCAACTCTACCTTTGAGTCCAATAGTACTTTCATCAATTGTAATGTTACAAGATGGGACAAAGTTTCTAGAACAGGAACTTTTTATTTCTGATACAACACAATGCACTTTTCTTAAATGTCTATTTAACTCATTAGATGGATTTGATGGTGGGGATACGCGCAGCATCCAATGTATCTGAAGAAACCGAGTACTAGAGAAAACTGCTGAAAAAATGGTATATAGTTTAGCCAATCACAAGAAAAATAATGTTTTATAATTGATTTTTCATTCAAAGCCATATTCAAAATAGTACCAAAGTAAGCATGAGTTTTTTCAAGTGTCACATCTTTCCATATATGTCAAATAGAATGAGTTTCCAAATCATTATTTTTAATTTTCGACTTAGCATAACGATTAGTAAGCATGAATTTCTTCAATTGTCATATCTTTCCATATATGTCAAATAGAATAAGTTTCCAAATCGTTATTTTCAATTTTCGACTTAGCATAACGATTAGTTTCGGTTACAATATCTGCAAGTAACTCATTAGTTAAAAATAACTTGAAATAATCTAGGTCATGCGTTAAGTTTATTGAATGCTACATTTGCTACTGTGAATGGCGTTGCTTCAAATACTGGAGTATTTTGCATTACTTTTGTCCATCCTATTTTCAAAGCAGTTCCATTATCACCAATTTCATTTACTTGTATATCTTGCGTTGATTCTGGTATCTCTGAGACTTCAGTCTCAGATTCACTAATAGTGTATTCACTGTCGCTTTTAGTACTTGTTTTATCCAATGCCTTCAATACTTCCAATACTCAGTTGTATAACGTTTCCTTGCCATTTGTAAATAAAATTTTATTAAAACTTTCTTAGAGTATATGTAAGATTAGAAGATTAAAAAATGTTACTGAAAATCGTTAAGTTGAAAACACTCTATAATATTACCAATTGAACAAATTGTCAAGTTAGCTTATATAGATCATAGAAACAAAAAACATAGTAATGTAAACATAGTAAACATAGATGTAACGACAACGACAGTTATAAATGTAACGCATATAGATGTAACGCAACGACAGTTACAAATGTCCAATCACGCAAAGAGCTACGTAAGGCGTTGACTTCGTAAGCAGAATGTCTGTGGTTCGAGATCCACCTCTTCCAGATATTTTTTTGTTTTTTTACACACGCATACAGCCAAATGTTAGTAAAATAAAATAGTATTATCAGAAAAAATTGATTGCAAAGTTTATGTTTTAATATCATATAAAAGCATTGGGTTTTCGAAATTCGTTTTTAATTTTACTTGTTTGTGTTACTATTTCTTAACCTTCAAAACCTTTCAGTGACTTTAGTCAGTTAAATATCAGGCAAACCTTTTCGTTATCAGGTATTTTGAGAAGAAAATTTCTGAAAAATTAACATACTTTGTAATCTTATGAATAGAAGGCATAGGCATAAACTTTATTATTATTAACCCACAATTAAAACGCAATTGAAAATTTCCGAAACTTTTTATCTGCCATTTCGAACTTAAGACCGTACTAACTAGGATCATTTTTATAGTATGCGTCCTGTCATTGTAATTCTACAAAGACAACCCACCAAACCATGATGATGAGTTGAAGTAACAGAGCCTGAGCGTGATGCTAAACTCTTAGAGATCGTGAGATTTGTAAGAGATATAGATGATCGTTCTGCCCGTCTTTTTAAGACGGGCGGGGGGCGCTGTTACCAGCTGAATGGTTTAATATGTATGAGATGTAACTTCAGTAATTGATAAAGCTTATTGTATTTATCATGTCACTGTTTAGAAAATTAAAGTTTTACTAGTTTCACTATTAGTAACCAGACTAGTCTATGGATAGACTTACAACACAGACATAGACAATTCTGTATGTTGTAATGGACACAAAGGTTTAATTTTTTGTCCTTGTTGTGTCTATCAAATTTTTGATGGTGTCCTAAGATTGCTCAGTTAAAAAATAATTTTCACTTCATAAGTCTACAAAGCATAATTTTTTGTCTATTTGGTGTCTATGATTTTGTCTAAATTTACTTGATTTCATAAAACCAGAAATATTGATTTTTGCCAATAAAATCTAAATTACCCAAAAAATCCCTTAGAAACAAAAAAGAAAATATACGATACATTATATTTGAATTTTATTTCATGGTAAAAATGACTTTTATGGTGACAAATTTAAAAATAAAAAAAACGGAATATGACAATAATGTTTACACAAATAGTTGATTTTCCAAAATTTAGATCCAATCATAGTCAGATTCATCAATAAAATGAAAGTAAAAAACATTTTTCTTTTTCACTATTGTTTTATTCACAAACCTAAATAAATTTTAACACCTATTGGAATCTTCTACTTACTAATCTACATCTTATAAACGACAACTCCTTGATCACATATTTTTAAAATAATTTTATTGAAGGTGATAAAGATTTTAGTGACTAAGGAAAATTTTTTAAATGATAAACTTACCTTCAACTTTTTTGAAGTAATCCCAAACTGGAGAGGGCATTTTAAAAATAAATTTTCACGCACATTCACTGAGAATTGAAAAACAACTGAACTGAGTAATTAATGAACTTCAATTGAGCACAAAATAGTCCATTTTGAGGTTTTTAAATAGACATTAACTTTTTAATCAACAGCACACGCTGGACAAAAAATTAAAAAATGAACTTCTGTTAGAAAAATTGCATTTTTAATTTTGTGCTCGTTTTCAGTTTTTGAAACGATGCTGCAGTGAAAATTTGATTACTCGTTATAAGTCCAAATTATATATTAAATAGATCTTCTATACCTCATTAAAAAATCGAGATTGTTCATTTAGTGTCCGTTTTTAAAATGATTGTCTAGAAAGACAAACATTTTTTATAGACAATTCATTTTTGATAGTTGTAATTAAAATTGTTGCAATTAGTGCTTTGTCGAAGTCTATTTTTGTCCTTTTATAATGAGGCCATTAGAGATTGTCTGGTTGCTACTCACTATAGTATATACTTACTAATCTAATTACATCAAGAGAAATGAAGGCAACAGTAGTAATATAAATTTAAAAGAAAATAGCATAATAAATTTCGAAACCTTAAATTCACAATAGCCTAATTGTTTTAGATTCTCTGCTAGGAGTAGTGTATAAATAATCTTCAGGCCCGTAGGATAAAAAATTATATTGAGCTAGGAGGGGGGGGGGGGGGTTTAAGGGGTAGCCTAGACTAAGGGGCCCCAAAATAGTTTTAAGGACCTTTTTTATAAATACAAACCACTCAATAAAATTTGATAAAAAGCGGTGCAATTGCAGCCTCAGGGCACACCAAAATCTGGATAAAATTTCAGTCTGGTTTGTTACCTGTTATGAATTTATGGCAGTTTTATTTAAATTTTGTTAGTTTTTTGCTACTTATACCTCAATAAGTTACCAATTAATGTGATGTTTTGGTCAATATTTTTAAAATAATTGTTACATAATAGCTCTATTATGTAATACCAACAATAATTATTATAATTATTTTATTGGCACATTTAAAACAAGTACTATTGTACATGTACCATTTTCATTTTATTGACCAAAGTAGTGATTTGCTATTTAAAGCGTGGTTTGAATTGGTTTATGTATAACGGGAACAAACCAATATTTCTTAATGTATAAACTACTGGTTTCATTCTTTAATCCAGTATTGATAATGCTTAGACAGAACTTTAGAAAACCTTTGCTTAAAGTGATACTGGTGGTTTTGTTAAATTTTTAACAAACTAGAAATTTTGCGAGATTGAATAACATGATTCACAAGACTTGATAAATCATTCCAGTTACTAACAACCCGAGCTGTAACAACATCTACTTTTTCATCGGTGATTTTTAAGTTATTGCAGGTGAAGAAATCAATCAAGTGTTGAGCTGCTCTTAAAAAATTCATTTTTTGCAAAAGTTTGGCTCTACCATCTTTTGCTCTGTCATCTTTTGCTCTACTATCTTTTGCTCTACCATCTTGCTGTTTGATGTTTAGCTTATACTTCTGACAAGTTTATTTTTGTTTGATAGCCTCGTATTCAATTGTATATTTACAAGGGATAGAGTGATCAATTTTGGAGCGCTTGCTGGGTACTACTTTGACCTAAATTCAAAACATACATGTTTTAAGCTTATAATAAAAATTTTGTTAAAAAGTTTGCACAAAACTTTCAAACGGTTTGTTTTAAAGAGATTAGAAACTTATACTTCCTAAAATACAGTCTCATTTTTTAATAATGTCAAATTCTTAAAAATATATATCATAAGATAAAATGTATATTAAAAAACGAACTCCTAATAATCGAAGTACAAAACTCGCTAGACAAACACAGAAATGAGATTAGAAATATTTTTAAAATTAGCGAGAATCTTAACTTAGTTGCTGATATAAAGAATTAACATAGCTAATTTTTAAAATTTTTGTTTTTTGATTTTTGGTTTTTATGTCTAATTTTCTTTTTTGTTTGTTTTTCTACTTTAACTAGTTATAATCCCACCAATCTGGCGCTTGTTATAAGACACATTTTACGGCAGACGGACTTTACCTCATTACATTGGAAATGACAAAAACATGTTGTTATAATAATAAAGGAAAAGGGAAAAAATGAGGCACAGAAAGGAAGTTTGTTTACAGCAATTTTTTATTCATCATGGCTTTAAAAAAGCTCTCAAACTTGTTATGTTAGCAAGTAGAGATAATGACGGAGATAATGACGTTGAATTGCGATTCATTTTCTCTTTGTTTCGGTTGTGTGCTTTATTATTTAATTGTGCAAAATAAACTTGTAATGTATGAAAAGTTTATATTGCACAATTAATTGTATAAAGTTGGGATTTTTTTTGCCAGTAAAAAGAGTTCTACATTTAGCATTATGCTAAATGTAAAACTCTTTTTTAAGAGCTTTACATTTAGCATAGAGTAAGTTATTACATTCAAGATAAGAGATAAAACTTAATCTCTTATCTTGAATGTAATAACTTACTATCTGATCATCAATATGAATTTCAATTTCCTTGTTCTGCTGCTGGTTTGTTAACGGTAATAACCAATAGATATTATTGTGCATTAGATATATGTGGAGAGATTAGGGCTATCGCTCTTTATATTTCTAAAGTCTTTAATAATGTTTTGCGTGCTGATCTTCTACATAAGCTTTTTTCTACGGTGTATCAGGCAACATCTTTAGATATTGATATCTAAAGATGTTGCCTGGAAGGATTCAAGATATTGAATCCTTCCTTACCAATCGTAGTATAAAAGTTGTCTTTGATGGAAAGCACTCTTCTTCATATCCTGTAACTTCAGGGGTTTATCAAGGTCCTATTCTTGACCCTACACTTTTTTAAATTTACATTAACAATCTTCCAGAAATTCTTACATCTAAGGTGGCATTGTTCGCTGACGATACTACGATTTATTCTTGTCTTGATAAGAAACCAACACTTTCTGATTGCATTTGAGCTTGAAAAGGATCTTATTTCTGCTAAAGCATGGGGTTCTTAGTGACTAGAGAACTTAAATTCAGATTAACTCTTTTTTATTTTCAGTTTATCAATATCTCAAAAGTCTAGACCTTCCTATATTCATGAACGGTAAAGTACTTAACGAGTTATTTACATTTCGTATTTTAAGATTAACTCTTACTTTCAATCTTTCTTAGAAAACCATATATCAAATTGACTGCAAAATTAGAATCTTCTAAGGTTGCATCTCTTTATCGTGCAAGCTACTTTTTTACTCTAGATTTTATTCTTTATCTCTATAAATCCCTAATCCGCCCTTTTATGGAATACTGTTGCCATATCTGGAGCGGATCTTTGAATGATGTCCTTTCATGGAAAACTCTCAAGATTTAAATGTTGAGTTTTTAAGACCAGACAAGGCTAACATTTAGACAACATATACTTTAAAACTTAAAGTAAAAATTAAAAAAAGGGAAAAAGTTTATTTGGATCTGCATTTTAGCGCTTTTTCAATGTAAAGGTTTAATTTCTGGTCAGTTGAAGTCATCTTTACTTTCTGGTCAGTTGAAGTCATCTTTACAGGCTTTTTTTTTTAAACCACTTTTCAGTAGATTAGCATGAAACAGAAACTGTTGAAAACAAATGAAGTACGGCATCTTATTTTTTTACTTGATCATTATTCTAAAACTGTAAAACTTTGGTTCCATTTTTAGCGCTTAAATATGCGCTGGTGAAGTTTGAAATCAAATTACAAATTATAATTCTATTTAAGGTAAAGCAAATTTTTTTCAAAAACGTTTCTCAATCAGAAAGTTACTGAGGGCGTTTTTGGAGGTTCTTTTTCTTTCAGTTCAGTTTTTATGTAAATGGCAATCCTCTTACTGAGTCCTCTACTTTACGTCTTCTTAGAATATTATTCACAACTGATTTTTCATGGAAGCTATGTATATACAATCAGTTGTAAAGTTTGCAATTATTACGGCTACTTCTTTTTATCATTCTCGTCTTTTCTTACTGATTTCGTTCTCTACTTCTACAAATCTTTTATTCGTCTTAGTATAGAACACCATTTTCATATTTAGGCTGCATCTTCTAATGACGCATTTTTGCTTAACAAGGTCCAAAAACGCATTGTAAATGAGGTTTTTGGACCTGATAAATCTGCCAAGTTTATAGTTGCATCTCTTTCTCTAAGGTCTCATCTTTTTTTTTTACAATTGCTATGGTAGTTGATTCTCAAACGAGCTATTATCTCGATCAACCAAAACACATTAGACTCTTTTTCATCAAAAGTCGTATTCCTTAACTATATATGTCCCTTCTTGCTCTATAAAAACTTATTCATCTAGTTTTTTGCTCGCACATCAATGCTTTGGAATTCTCTTCCATCTTTATGTTTTCATAGCTTTTACAACCTACAAATTTTCAAGTTTACTGTCAGTTATTTTCTTGATCATAACACTATTCTTTGCTTGCTTGTAACTCCCAACAAAAAAAGTGGTTACTCGCAATCTTGTTGAGAATGAATTTAAAAGAATAAATTACGAGGAGCATGCTTTAAATTAAACTTTTTTATTTATTTAGAGACTAATTTCAAAAGGTTAATACAAATATGTCAATGTTCAGACAAATTGGTCTTAATAAATTACTTCAATCGTCTAAAAACTTTTTAATCGTATAATAATTTCTTTTGAATTGAGTCGGTTAAACATGTATCAAATGGATAGCTATACAGTCGGGGTTTTTATTGATTTATCCAAAGCTTAAAGGTTTTGAATTATATAAATCCTTTAAAATTGTTACATTTTCTTTAGCTTTTCTTACTGATTGTTTTTCTTTTTTGTTTTGTATTTTAATTGATATTTATAAATCAGCTCTATATACTTATTTATATTGCATTATTTTTAATAAAACAGCGCAATTTTTGTAGATTTATTAGTTTTATGATTTTGTCTTTTTTTTTTAATTATTCCCCTGAAAGATTGTTAGCAAAAATTTATTTTATTGTTGAAGTTTTGTTTGTACTTAAACTGTTTTATTTATCACTTATTAGTTATGTAAATTTTTAAAAATGTTTGTAAACACCAATTTAACAGGATTCGGTGATAAGACTATTTGTCTTATTCTTTCTTTGGCCGGGGTTTTCTCTTATTGTAAATTCTTTTTTGGTAATTTTTATCAAACAGCAAAATAAGCTTAAAAAAAAGAAAGAGATTGTTTGTCTTAATTTTATTCAAGATGTAGGTTTAAAAAGTTGTTTAAAAATTTCAGGATATTGGATATTGATATAAAATTAAAATAATATTTTGCTTCAAAACAAACTTGCAAATAACATTTTTTAGAAATCTTTTTTTTATGGCAATAGAGACAAAAAATGCTATCTGTGGATAAGAAAAACTCACTAATTTAACAAGTAAAAGAATTTGTTGACCCTGGACTCAGTTTATCTACAAAACTGTTGGTAACGACGCTAACGACAGCTATTTGTAGACTACTTAATGTAGGAAAGTCAAATTTATACTTTCTAAAATCAAAACTTTTTTAAAAGAAAGTAACAAACCTTTATTCAAAAAAGTTAAAATGGCTCAGAAATGAGAAATAATTGGCCCTAACATTTATCACTGATACAAAAAAAAAAAAAAAAAAGACTGAAAAGAAATCCTTATGACTTAATTACTTTAAAGAATCAAATGCTGTTTAGAGTTGTTTCTTTTGCTCTAAAAATGAAATACCTATTTTTGGCGACATTAAAAATATCAAGCTGTGCTGCAGAAGAAAGTTCTTTTTCTGTTAAAGTGCGCAGAGACCAATTCAAGTTGATAAAAAGTGAAAAAAATAATAGTGACGGATGAGAAGTGAAACCATCTTCAACTTGAAGATAAATCATGAACTTCCAGATTGTCCCGCAGTGAAATAAGAATGACGAATAATAAAAAAATGTTGGAAGATCCGGTATACAGGAATACACATATTGATGTTACAAACAGGTAACATTAACAGTAAATATTACAGGCTGGGATAAGTTTGAATAAATTTACGATATCAAAATTTGTTAATATAAGAGTGATGAAACCTATTGTAAAAAAGATGTTGTTTTTTACGTTTATTTATGGAAGTAAATGAAGTTTGTGTCTTCAGCAAAATTGAATCTCTTTAATTCTGTTGAACATGTTGGTATTGATAAATGTAAATTTTAAAGGACCAATACCTAAAAGATTTTTTCTAAACTGGTCACAGCGGTTTTTCTAAAGGGCCACGGTTGACAATGACGTGTTTAAAGGTTCACAGTAGATAATTACGTGTTTAAAGGGTCACAATGGAAAATCAGGTGTAGAAAAAAAAAATTAATAGTAAATCTCAAATGCAATATAAAAAAATATCATATCACCCAAACCTATGAAAAAGGAGTTCAATCCTGATCTATTCCAAGTACGTTAGTAGAAAAATACAGCCTATAAAGCAAGCTTGGTAAACAAAGTTTTGATTCACGATCATCAAGTAACAAGAGCCAATACCGATTGGTTTTGGGTCTTTTGAAGAAAATTTCAAGAAAAGCGCAGGAGTGCAAGAACAAGAGGTTTATTTACTTTAAGGAGTTCTTTACAAAAAAAGTATTGTAGGATCATAACTATTAAAAAAGATCACAAACATGAGCCTGTTAACTCGGCTCTTTTGCTCTCCAATTTCAAGGATTAGCTCACTAAAAAGTTTTTTGTTTAATATTATAAAAAAATTATTTAACAATCACATTCTTTTTTTACTCATTAAAATAAATATCTGTCATTGAATAAAACCTATTTTAGTATTCATTTATTATAACAACTTTAAAATCGTTTAGCTAGTTTGCAGTTTTGTCTGTTTTGTCAGTTTTATGCCAAACTTATTATGCCAATTTGCACTTAGGTTTTTGCAACTGGTTTGCACTTATGTTGGTTTACACTTATGCTTTTTTTTATTATGCAAGATATTTATATAATAAAAAATAACAAAGTAAAGCTAAAAAAGTTTATTGTAATATTATTAAACAATTTTTACATCTGCGCAATTAACAAAGTGTTCTTGAGGTCCAAGTCCCATTCCACATTTTCCACCTTCACATCCCCAGTTATTGCCTCCTCTATACCACCATTGTAAAACACATCGTTCGCATGTTAAGTTAGAGGGAAGACGAACTTGATACTTGTACAAAAATCTACCTCGCTCTGTCACTCGAAACTGTGTACCTCCTGTTACTAACTGCAATAATTCTCCATTTAATTTTCCAATTGAATCTCCTGAAGTTCTGGTGGAAGAAAAATCTCCTATTCTAATCTCGAAGTAACCCATGTGACTGGTTGTCAAGAGAATTTCAAGATCAACAATTTGACCTTTTGTATATGTTTTTGTAATTATGCGACTACCGTACCTAAAATTAATATTCTTAGAACAATGTATTCTACAAAAAGTATAATATAAATATATATATCATATAAATAGTAAATATCAAAGAAAAATTAAAGAAAAAATGTTTTATTTAAATCAAGATTATTAATATGCAAACCAAAAAACTCTTTAAATAAATTATTTAGATAAAACTATCTAACTGCTTTTTCAATCTCGGATCCGTAGGAGGATTAGGGGAGGGAGGGAGGACAAACAATTTAACAGTAAAGTTCTAAAAAAAACCAATACAACCGACAACTAACCTCAACCCTAATAATTAATTTGCGCAAAAAAACACCCTACGAATAAAGTCATTTTTCCATGCTTTATATAAGGTTACTTTCTATATATATATGTTTGTGTGCCACAAAATTTGAAATCAATTTTTGAAAGCTTTTTTCTCAACCTATTTTGCTCAAATTTTGCACACTTAATCATTTTCGATGACAATACAAGGAAATGGAAAAATTTGACCAAAAAAAGTTAATTAAGTTAACAAAAATTTAATTTGTATTTCCCCATAAGAACACTGAATTAATAAAAAAAAAATTTAAAAACGTAACAGCAATTTTTCCTTCTACAAAAGATAACAAAAAAAGAATTTCTAGGCCCAATAGAATTCTGCTTGCATAAAGCATGGATTTGAAAAAAGAATTTTTTTTTGATTTACTAGTTGAGAGCTTTTTTCTCTCCGGTTAAATGAAATAATGAATATAAAAACATCTCAAATAATAACATAATTATAAATTATGTAAATTTATATAATTATGTAATTATGTAATTTATGTAATTATGTTTTTAATAAAAGTTACTAACTTTCTACTCTTAACTTACCTTCCACCGTCCATATGTGGTTGATCTTTTACGTGCCAAGGATCTCCGCAAACTCCACAGCGTCCACCGTTGTTCATATTCATAACCGTGGCTCCACCGCAAAATAATTCGTTATCGTTGTAATTTGCTGGTGTTTTAAAGCCAAATCTCCACATTGAGTTTCTGGCAGCTGGACTTTGGAGATAACCATGTCCGAAAGATTGTTGAACGAGATTAATTAAGATTGTAGCTATAATAAGTTTCATTTTGAATGGCTTCTTGTTAGATCAACAGAACTTATGGTTCGTTTCTTACTTTTATATTAGTTGTGTATAATTTGCTCAGCTTTTTGGGTGGGGTACTGTTATCAATATTGAAAAAGGTATGTTTGACAATGCAAAACATTTTTACTAAACTGCCACTCCTACCTAAAAACAAAGTTAATAAAGAATTTCTTATAATAAACAATATGCTTTAAATTGTTGATGCACAAAAAATAGTGGGAAATCAATTTTTTTAAAGAACTTTTAAGATATTTTTTTATAAAACTTTTAAAAAATCTTTTTACTTTGTATTATAGTATTTAATATTATAATACAAAATAAAATAAATTGTTAAGTAATATTTATTTAGATCTTTCTATCCTTTTTTTTTTCTTTTCTTTTTTTTTTTTCCGTTTGTTTTCTTAAATAATCCTTTGAAGAATTTATAGAAAAAAACAGTTAAGAAAGCAGAAAAAATTGTTATACAATAAGAAAAAAGTAAAAATAAATCAAATATACAAGTATTTTCTATAAAACAAAATAAATTTTGCTGGAAATATTGCGCATAGTTTTTTTTCTAAATAAATAACTTATTTAGTTATATTACATACTATAGGTATTAAGTCTTTATCACCTAAGATCGTCTCTAGAATTCCTAAACATTTTTTATCAAAAGCAATGCCCATTTTTGCTACTCCACTTTTATTTTCACTTAACATTCATTGGAAAATTCAGTATTTTTTTTCATTATGCTTTAGTTATTTTAATAAGAGTAATCTAATACATAGTTTATACTTTCTGCATCAAAATAAGCTCCCACTCATCAATCTTAATCGTCCATTAGGTGAAATTCGGCTGGATAGCTTAGTTGGTTAAAGCGTTAAACGAAATGTTAAAACCTGTGCTGTTGTGCAATGTAAGTTTAAATCCGATCACCGTAAATTTAGCCTAAAAGAAGTACTTTCGTACGCAAAAATATTGTTCAGTAGCAACGAATTATTTTTTATGACTGTTTTTTGCTGTTCATATGCTAAGGCAACAATATCTTCATACGTAAAGACATTGTATTGGAAAACAAAGCATGAAGTTCAGAAAAAAAAAAAGAACAAAATTCATAACAATTTTCATCAAACACTCCCCAAATGACACATTGGTGATAGAATTAATTTGATATCGTGACCAATATTTTTGTAATTCTCTATGAATTGACACTCAAACTTGTTCGAATGCAAGCCTTAGTCCATAATATATTTAATGTGTTCAAGAAATATATGAATTTTTACGTGTATTCTCAAATAAATCTGTACCCTGAAACAATGTCTTTAAAAATTGCATGTACTGAGATAAGTTTTAAGATTTTCATTTCCAAAGCAACCCTTCCTTTTCCTTTGAACATTTCAAGCAACATTTGACAACATTATCCATTGCTTTTAATAATGATAATGTTGCAAAGCTAATTATAACAAGAACGTCAGCTACAAAAGGTTTACCTGCGTGTTACCTGCGTGTTTAGCTGCGTGTTGAAGTAGTTTGCGGCATGCATTTCCTTTAAAAACCTCACCCTAAACAAAGTAAGATTTAAGTTAATTTAAGATGTTTTTCAGTAAAAACTACTGCTAAAAATGTTATAAAGTCCTAGTAACTAACCTGGTAATTTTTTAAAATCATTTATAACTTTAATGGCTATAGAATTGGTTTTTCTCTGCTTAAAATTGGTAAAATTGCTTCTTAAAATTATAAGTAATGATAATGGGTCTGGGACGCTTTCAATAATCATTGGTTTGAATTGCAAAAGAGTTTGAAAAACTCTACATTACTATTGCAAGCAATAGTGAATCGGCAGAAACTATTTTGAACCTTTAGTAAATAGCTTATTTAAATATAAATAGTTATAATAGCATAAAAAATTTTCAACAGCTTTAAATTAAAAAAAAAACAAAGAAAATCAAAGACGGTGCGTTGTAAATATCATTATAATTATTTTAATTTCTCTCTTTGTATTTTTTGAGTTATTGTTTAAATGAGTGTCTTTCCGCGTCAGAGCATTGTAAAAAACAAAACTGAAAATTTGTTTCTTATAAAATACCTATGCGCTTTCAAAAACTATGATGAAGTATATTTTCAACTTTTTAAACCTGATTATTCGAAAAAAGCAGCGTTTTCAGAGGCTGTTATTATCTATAGGTGCGATGGGGTGGTGCGTTGGTTTTTTCCTTCTAATCGTCTAGTATAGTATCGTTTTGTTTTCTTATGATTTAACGTTGTTAAAAACGCGTTAAAGTGTAATATGTCGGAACTGTCAAATAAATGTTTTTATTTATACCATTCCATAAATTCAAATAAGTGCTTGATTATAAGTAATTTTGCAGAAAGAAGTAAAATATGTTGTTTCTATTTGATGGTTGAAAATATTGTAAAGCTCCAACACAGCCTCTTTACCCACCTCCTTACCAATCCGACAGACAATACAATAACTTGTGCGTATTAAGAAATAAATTAACTAAATCTAAGTTAATTAAATTAGTTAGTAACGATAGAGAAAAAGGCCTTTTAAGACCAACCAAAAATTCAATGGCATTTGCGCCAGCAATAACTGGTCAACCTTAAGCGTCTTCCTTTTTACAAAAAATGTGAGGATGCTATCTTTAATAAAAATTGTTAAAAAAGGGTAAAAAAATATAAACAAATTGCTTGGTTAAAACTGAAGGTCTATAAACAGTAATTTTTAGCGGCATCAAATTTATTTAAACAGAATAATAAAATGTGTTAATCTTTTGAAAACTTTGTTATCGCGTGTATCTATGCTCTCGTTCCTTGCAAAACAATCTAACAATATAGCATGATAACAGTTATTACTAAAAAATGTTTTAAAGTTTGTTTATTGGTAAATTGTAGTGTAATAAACAAGAGAGTTTGACCTATAGATTAAACTGAATTGTTTATGTTTGAACAGGTGCAAAGCAGTAGTCAGAGTAAAAAAATTCTCGCTTAAAAATCTTCGTAAAAATGGCACAATCAACGCGGCAAAAAATTAATGTTTAGTTTTTACTTATAAGTTCTAAAACTGAATGTAGGCAATTTAAAATATAGGCTTACTAGTTGACAACTATCACCCATTAATAAGCCTTTACGATCTATCAAATAAATTTTAAAACGATTATTCTGAAAAAGCAACTTATACTGAAGAGCAAATATAACTCGTAGTAGAAAAAAAAAAGCAAATTAGAAGCCAGTAAAGCTACAGAGTAGAGAGATAACTCAGGGGCAGATCCAGGATTTTTATTGACTGTAGCAAAAATGCCATAAATATTTTTTGGTCAGAAAAAAAAAAAAAAAAAAGTCCTCGCTTTTCACATTTGCCGACAGTACGAAAAGTCCAAGTTTGCCGACTGTACTATATGATCTACATATGCCGATTTGCTGGTTTAAAAGAGCTAAATTTGCAGACATAATGAAATAAAATTCGTTGATAGGGGGTGGGGGAAGGGAATCACACACCATTTGCACCAGTCTTGTATGTACAGTGGCTTGCAGTGATACATGAGGTCCCCTACCACTGCTTTCTTTTTTGTCCGTTTAGAGCGGAAGAACGTTACATGATTTACGTGACGTTAAAACTATCTAGTTAAACTGAATACTTTTTAACGAAATGATAGTTTACGTGTTTTTATGATTTTTATCATGACTAAAAGCCTAAACGAACCCTTATCCTCAGTCGATGCATTTAAATTTAGTTCTTGGTATTCCTATTGCCAGTCAATGTATTTATGTCAAATAATACACAAAACATTATCATATAAATTTATCTATATATTTAAATTAACAAAATATTTGTGGTTGTTAAAATGTATTGGTTTGCAAAAAAATTTAATCTAAATTTATTTAAAATTCAATTTTTTTATTTAATCAAAATTTGTTTTAAAACACGTACTTTATTTAATGGCTTACCTTATAAAATATCTGAAAATCAAAATAAACACTTCAACGATTTATATAAATTTATAAAAACAATTTATAAAAATTTTCATATTTTTTTATAATATACCTCATTACTTCATTACAATAAACTTTTTGTCAAATAATGACAGGTTTCAAATCAAATAAAATAAAATAATCAAATAAACGTTTCAATAAAAATATATTGCTTTAAATAAATAAGGAATGCTTTTAAAATCCTAAAATAGCAAACTCCAGGCATATTACAACTTACAACGATACAATCAACAAATGTTAGCAAATAATAAAAATAAAAGTGTCAATGAATAAATGTCAACCTAAAAGACAAACCTAATATGGTCGTTCTTTGTTTAAAACATTATAGTTCTTTGTTTGATTTGGGTGTAGAAAGTTTTCAGTTTTTTATAAATAAATATAGGAAAGTATATTGTGACGATAACACTCAATTTCAATTAAGTAATGCATTAGAGCATAAAAGTATTGAATATGGAAGTCAAATAAATTTAATCAAATTGAAGAAAAGCCATTGAACAGTATTGTCAAAAGGACATCTTAATCCACCTATTCAAATGATTTTAGATATTGACCAAAGTTTAAAAAAATAAAACATTATACTGGCAAAATTTCATATTCGTTAAGCAAATCATAATTTCAAAATACATGTTAATGTAAACATCTTTGGTTTCGAAGACTTAAAAAATATGTCTAACGATACTTTTCTTAAATTTCAAGAAGTTCTGTAACAAAATTTCCTTATGTAACATATTTGTAACAAAAGTGTTTCTCTTAATAGCGTTTTAATCAGCTAGATTATTTCTTCACGTGTATAAGTTGCAAAATGCCTTGTGACGTGTGTTGATATTTTATGCCTATTTTCTGATTTTTTTTTCATGCATAATGCTGTATCGCCAATATCCGAAACAAACTTTCTTTGTTTATCATTTACATCTCTGAGAAAGCTTTTTGATCATTATTGAACCTAAAATATATGCCCACACTTTTTAGATTAAAAGTTTTACATTATGTGAAAGCAAGTTTAATAAAATCACCAGTGTTGTTAACGCTTGAGATAGTAGAGGTTTTAGGTTGATTAAGAGAAACATTGTAAGTATTATCAGAAAAAAAAGGTTTTGCTTTTTGAGCCCATTATTTTTTTATGTTTTTGATAACATGGACAAAAGTCAAACAACAAAAGAATTCTATCTGTAGTTAACCGATGCTTTTCATTAAATGCTAAAGTTAGATTTTTATCGCATTTAATTGCCTTTGCTTTGCTATTTGACTTTCTTACTGATTTTAAAGTTAAACAAATTTGATCACATAAAAATTAGAAATATATTTGTTTACAGGTTTTCACATCATTTTCAAAAGAAATTTAGGACCATCAAACATATAACTTGTATTACAAGCTATCATAACATCTAAAATACTTTTCGAAAGCGAATTTATATCAATGGTTTTCCCAAAGCAGCAACTTCTTGGTACAATTTTGTATCATACATCTTGTCAAAGGGAACAATAGTTCCTAGTAGAAGTTAAAAAAAAAAAGTAGTAGAAAGTTCCTTAGATACAGTTTTATTAGACAATTCCTATGGGAAGCGTCTAATAAAACTGTATCGTAATTTTTAATTAAAGCTGAGCATTTAACTTTGGAAGATTTACGCATTTCCGATCAAGATTCATTTAGTCTTTCCATCTTGATTAAAAATGCGTTAATAACATGGAAAGATGTTTATTACAGTGATTTATATCTATATTATAATCATTTTCGAAAGAGAATTTATATCATTGGTTTTTCAAAATCAACAACTTCATGATACAATAACATCTTTGTAACATACACCTTGTCACAGAGAATAATAGTAGTAATTTCCTAGTAGAAATTTCCAAATTAAAAAAAGTAGTAGAAGGTTCCTTGCAATTTTAGAATAAACTAAAAATCTATCTGAGAGGAAAATTGTGCATTTTAGTTTGATCTTTTTAAAGTTTTGATGTCAATCAGATCATATAATAAAGTGTTGTTAGACGTATTAGGTTAAAGTTCTATCCAACGTGTTTTCTTCTCTTTGTCTCCGGGAAATCTATAAATTTTTTAAAACTTTTTTAAATCGTTTGCCGTAAGGTTTGCCATACAAATCATTTGACTTCTTCAATCATAAATAGCTCGTAGAACAGCAATAAACACATTTCACCATTTTTCATAAACATAAACAAATTTCACCATTTTCATAATAGGCTAAATAAATAAACCAACAGACGGTGCTATTTAATTTAGTCTTTATAATTATATTTAATGTTTGTTACCCACTTTATGAAAAAAAGTTTTATTAACGGAGACTGGATATATTACAGAGTTTCTATCTTTGCTACACAATTTTTTTTTTTGCTACAGGTTCTCGCTTGATGACTTTTAGTCACTACGTAAGACTTCCTTGTTAATAAAAAAATTGGAGCTAAATAGGGTTAATATATAAAAAATTATCAGGGGTATGTATAGAGTTGTTTCAAAATATGACAAATTGACTTTTGCTACAGTTGCTACAGTCGATTTGCCATTTTATTTAACTCCCAGTTCAATTTAAGTTGATACGCTGCGAAATGTTAGACATTATTTTAAAAATTTATGGGCATGTGAGACAAAACCCGATAAAAATATGGGTTTTTCAGTGAAGCATTTCATTTTTCAAATGAAATATTTTCGTAACATAGTTAACTTGGCTCAAATACAGTTTTGAATAAATTTTTGAAGCGCCACATTTTGATTACTTGTAACCTGCATATCTTATTTAAATTATTTTTCTCTTTTGCATGAAAAAAAAAACATGGTAGACACACAGAAGCAGTGCTAAGTACAGCGTTTAATTAGCTTTTCGTTTCAGTATTTATTTTTATTTTAGGATCAATAACAAAATAACAAGTTATTTCAATACACTTTTAAAATAATTTCTTGAAGCAAATATTGCATTAACACTTTGCGCAATTTGTAAAAATTTGGCAAAATTGGGTTTTTAGGCAATCAAGGCGAACAGCATACAATTTGCATGCGTGCTAAACGATCTTTTTAAATTTATTCATATATTGTTTGTTCAAATTATAAATAAAAAAAGTAAAAACATAATACAATATATAAAACCTTGTCGGAGCATGAAGAAGACAAGTTGTCTTATCACCCGTTTTTAAGCGTTTTAAATATTTACATGCGTAATAAATAATAAATGATAACAGTAAATACCTTACGGGCATTTGTTCTTAAAAATTACGTTCTAAATGTCTTTCAAACGTTTTTTAAACGTCTTTTAAATTTTCTTTACGTAAGAATGTTTAGAAGATGTTTAAAAGACAATTAAAATACATTTAGAACGTAACTTTTAAAAACAAATGCCCGCTGGGTAACAACAGTAAATAGCAACAGTAAAGAAAAAAGAGAGATAACCATGAAATTCATCAATCCGCCAAAATTGCGTTAAGTTTATTTATAAATAATGAAACACAAATAATTATTTTGGACTGATTTTTAAATATTAACAAATACAAAAACAAAAAAGGTTAGTAACAGAGGTTTCAATAACTTTTAAAACGATTTTCAATAACTTATTTAACTTAAACATTTTTTTCAAAGGGTTTATTTGAATTACAAAGACTGGTATGGAGGTTTATCAAACATCGTACTTACATTCGATACGAGTTGGATGGAAGTAAACCAATTTGTTCCATGGCTCATTAAAGTATTTATTACAGCAATTAAATTTTAAATAACTTGTTGGTTTGTACTTGATATTTGAAAAACTGCTCAATAATAGTTACATGTTGCTGAAACATTTTAAGTAGGATCTCAGTGTGCTTTTTGTAGTGTTGTTATGACTATTAAATAATTCTACTAAAATCGACTGATACATTTTTGAAATCGACTAACTAGACTAAAAGTCGATTTAGTCGAAATGGGAATAATTTATTTTTTTGAAATAAATTTTAATAAAAATAATAAAGTAATTCATATTCGTTTTTCTGTTTTTTTCTGTTTTATCATATTGTTTAAATAATAAATGAGCAAAATAATATGAGAGAAAGATCGCTCCGAAAACGAGACAATCTGTTCTCAAACCCAATGATTTAGGGGCCGCCTTAAATACTTGGTACAATCATATATTACATACATTAGATACCTAACTTTGATCCAAAAAGTGATGCCGCTTTCACCCTAAGTATATATGTATATATATATATATATATATATATATATATATATATATATATATATATATATATATATATATATATATATATATATATATATATATATATATATCAAAAAGTAATGACATTTAGAGGTTGCAACACAACTTTAAATAGCATAGCCCCGAGCTATTAAATAGCCTAGCCCCGAGCTTTGAAATACGCAACCGAAAGTTTAATTAGTTATAAATAATGTTTACATGCAATGAACAATTTTTAAAAACATAATACAAACAAAAATCACAAACAAAACCCCGCGACGTGCTTTCACCAATTGTGCAGTTTTGTGCAACCTGGACTGGTATTTATGACACATGATCCAGACTTCTGTGGATGGATCCTTATACTTTTTTTCGCGAATTAAACAAAAAAGTTCTTTATCACCTCCGCCTTTTTTTTTTCTTTGCATAATAGTTCATGATCTTTTTAATCTAATAGATTAAAATTCTTCTTTCTTTTTTTTAATTTTTAGTTTTACTAGTATTAATTTTGTCTTCTTTCTTCTTACTTTTCTTTAGCTTTAAAACGTTTCTAATTGGCGAACTAGTAATAATAGTGGAATGTTTCTTTTGTAAACATTCTCTGGTTTTCACTCTATGTAAAACATTCTCTGGTTTTCACTCTAAAATGAAATTACGTATCTAACAATTTATCTGTTAAAATTAAATGTGACAAATATAAGAAACATTAAATTTCTGGTCGCCTGACGTCCGTGTGTTATCAATGACACTTTAGACGTTCGAAAATACCCCACTAAGATCGTTCGTTATTTCCCCGCGGACACTAACAAGTTTTATACGGTTAATCTATTGAGTTTCTGATTAATCTATTGAGTTGTATTGACATACCCAAAATATAATAAGTGTTAAAAACTCTTTGATTATGTTACTATGCAATAACAACAACAAAAGGAGTGGTTTTATATCTATAGTAGCTACAACGGGAACGTTTCTTAAGCAAAAAATTACATGAATTTATCAGAAAAAGTTAGAATCAATTTATTAAGAACAAAGTGCGCAGCTTCACTACACTACTGCCTGTCTGGAACTCAGTATGGGACCTCTCTTTGCAGGCAAAAAGAAATTGTCAACTATCTTTTTCTATCATGCTGTTTTGACCATGCTCGGAGTTACCCCGCGTTCACCATTAAATTACTTTCCCCTAAATTGACTATTCATATTTCAAAGTCAACTAATTTCAACTTTCGACTAATCGACTTCAGTCGATTTAGTCAAAGTCGGTAACAACACTAGCTTTTTGAAACATTTTAGATGCCATTTCAGAGTGTTTTTTGAAAGATTTTATGTACCATTTTAGTGTGCTTTTTAAAAAATTTTAAGTATTATCTCAGTGTTCTTCATTATCATCATCTTTATTATCTGAATAATCTAAGTAAGCCGTTAATACTAAAACACGGTAAAAAAACAAGATTAGTTTTAAGGGGTCACAATAAACAAAGAGCCATGATTGCTTAAACTATTGGATTTGTTTCAGTCATCTAAATCTAGTTTAAATAAATAATGCTTTTGAAGAGTTTGAACATTTCAACGAAACCTACAACTTAAAACATACAAGTTTTTTTTTGCAATTTTTTGAATTATACCAACATTCTTTAACAGGTTACTGCGTTCATTGCAAACTAATCACTATAAATTTTTGCAAACACTGAAGAAGCTTTATTAAAAGATGGTTACCAATTACCAAGAGAAAATGAAGCTCAATTTGCGAAATAAAATCCAATACGAGCTTCATTTTCTCTTGGTAATTATTATGTTGATTAACTCTTTTAGTTTACTTTTATTTAATCTAACAACAGAGTTCATTGTTTTCGAATTTATTTTAATTTATGTTTGTACTTTTTTCAATATCTTAATATTTCGTAAACTCTTTCTTGTTTGTTTATGATTTTTTTCTTGAATAATTTAGTTTTTAAACTTTCTAGCATTTATTTTTTTGATGCTGACGTTACTTTAGTTTTGAAACTTTAATTTTTGAATTAGAAAGTTTTGAAATACCTCTTTTCGGTAATGTATCTTAGCGCACTCCTTATGAAGGTAAATTGTACATTCAAACACTTTGCCAAGTATTAAAAGAGCAATTTTGACCAAAATTAGCAATGCTTCATTATTTTTGTAGTATTTATTTTCAATTACAATTGTTAATTAACTCCACTGTCTCAAGCTGTTGAACTTTAACAAAATTTTAGAATTTTCTATCAAAAACTAAATGTTTAGTCTTTGATAGAAAATTCTAAAATTTTTGGGGTAACTTTCATTAGATTTCTCTATATTTTGATGGGGAATATTTTGATTTAAGTCATAACGCTGAGAGTCGGTAATTGGAAACGTCAATTTTCCCACATCTAAGTTTATAAATGAATCACTCAAATGAATTGCTCTTGATTTACTGAGTCACAAATTTAATTACAAGCCAAATCTTTATAATGTTCAAACTCTTAGGTCAGCTTAAACATTGTTTCAGAAACCAAAGAAACTTGGCCAAGAGATTCATCAGAGAACTCTGGAGCAGTAACAGTTGAAAGGGGTTTCTTAAGAAATTTAGAAAGAAATTAGGAAAATAAGAAAAAAATCATACTGGAACTCATAGCTTGGTTTGATTTCTCTGTTTCAGGCTTTTGCACCAGATTCCTACATTTTTGTCTCTTGTTGGTTTTCCAGACATGATTTTGGACTTTGGGTAGAGCGGGGCATAAAGGGACACTTAAGAAACAAATGCTAGTTGCGGATAAACTAATCATTGTTAACACTGTTTTTTATAAGTTTCCTAAAACTCATTGATATATCAATTTTTTGATATATTAATTTTGATAATTTCTTTTTTGTTTTTTCGTTTTTATATAAATAAGAAAACGAAAAAACAAGAAAAAAAATTCTAAAAACAAGTTATGACAACCAAGGTAACGAAACTCTAGATAAGCAAAATTTCTACATTATGCAAGATAGTGGGGCAAAGCGGGACAGTTAAAAAGCAATAGTTATTCGCTAATTAGAAAGCTTTAAAAGTGATATAAAATGATGGAATTTTATCATTTAAACATGATTAGACATTAAAATCTCAAAAAAGTAACACACCTATACAAATTATACGCCCATACACCCATACATCACAAAAAAAAAATAATAACTAAAATAAAAAAAACATTTTTTGTTTTGTTATAAAATACTCATAAACAAACAAACTTAAGAAAATGTTCTAAAATTTAAGTAGGGCAAAACTAGTATATATTATTAAATTGGTAACTACTACTAAATTTAAAATTAAACAACATATACAATGGATCACATAAATCACGCAAAAAGTATCCTGAAACTATTTGGTAACTTTTTTGATGAGCTGGCTTATTAGCAATATGCCAATGTAGAGCAAATTTAAATACGCCATACGTGTCAGCAGCTTTTCAAGTTCTATGTTCCTTTTTATTCAAATCGTAAACTGCATTTCATCCCATATTGGAATAATAATCTTTTTTATACAATTTCTAACCATCCTTGCTTCCATTAAACACTATTAATAATTAAAGTTAAGTTATTAAAATAACAATTTCTTTGAATTTATTACTAATATTGCTTTTCTAAATAATGAAAATAATATTTTAGATCAAAATAAAATCATCAAACTGTAAAAAAAATTGTAGCAATATAATCAAATATATAAATAACTTGTTGTCCCGATATGCCCCACGAAAGTCATTTTACTAAATTTAAAACTATTTAAAAAGTTTAATTCCAAATACACTTTCTAAAAGATGATAAAAATACTGTCTGAAAAATTATAAACATTTTATAAATAAAGCAAATTAACAATAGTTCATAAACCTTTTGACGTTGTATCGCTTGTACAAAGTATGCAAATTTTGTTTTTTGCAAACTTAATGATGCATTTTGGTATTTCACAAAATTAATTTATTCTAAAATTAATTTATTTCACAAAATTAATTTATTCTAAAATTAATTTATTTCACAAAATTAATTTATTCTAAAATTAATTTATTTCACAAAATTAATTTATTCTAAAATTAATTTATTTCACAAAATTAATTTATTCTAAAATTAATTTATTTCACAAAAATGAAGCACAATATTTTAAAATTTTTATCTAATAAATTTTTTGGAAAAAAAATAATTTTTAGCTGAGATATAAGGCTTCAGGCATAGCTGTCCCGTTATACTCCCCTGTCCCGCTCTACCCTATGTTTAGACTAATGAAAACTATAGTTAAGTACCAGCACGAATTTTAAGTTTTGATTGGAATTATATTTTTATGGTATTAACATTAGGTCATCATTTTAATCAGTGGCGGATTTACCATATGCGAGGCCATAGGCAAGTTTTCTATTATATTAGTTGAGTTTTTAATTCTTGTGCTCTATTGTGTTTTGGATATTTATTAGAACGTAACGAAGCAAAAAACGCACATAGGTTTTAAATGTACATTAAGTATTTTTTTTATTTTGGATGAAGATGCACTAATAAGACTACTCAAAATGCGATACCATTTATTTTTTTCGCAGATTTTAGGAGGATCGATTACATTGACTTAAAACTTAACCTTTCTGACTTTTAAAGACGCAAACTCATCAATTAAATCAGAACAGTCCAAGGACCGACTTATTTTATTTTCAATGGAAATTAAAGCTAATGCAGATAAGCGGTCTTGACCCATAGTGGAACGTAAATAGTTTTTTATGAGTTTTAGTTTGGAAAATGACCTCTCTGCGCTTGCCACTGAAATAGAGGAAGTTATTAAAATTCGTAGGGCAATAAATAAATTTGGAAAAATTTCGATTAAAGAATTTGCCGTAATATACTTCAAAATTTCCAGTGCATCTTTCGATTCCGCCGAAGCTTCCATTCTTAAAAATGTATTTATTTCCGAGTATAACTCTTCATGGTTCACGTCCAATTCTTCTGTACTAGGATTTCTCAGTGATATTTCTAAATTTTTACAATCATTCAACAATTCATTTGCATCTAAACTTCGCATTTTTTCGGTACGGGTTAAAAAACCTAATATTTTGTTGTATGAATCAAGCATTTTGAATCTTTCATTTAAGCTTACTAATGCAACATCAATTATTGCATTAAAAAAATCTACTTTATATTTAGACTTTCCATTTAGAGGTGTATCAGTTCCTTCATATTCAAAAAAACATCGTTTTCGGCTAAGCCGCACTTGAGGGAATACTGGCTCAGTACCTAAATTTATAGCTATTTCTTCAGATTTTTTAATAATTGCTTCAAATGATTCATCACTTCTGAATGATTCTAAAAAAATTTTCGTAGTTTCCACCAATTTTATCATAATAGAAATATCTGCCGAGGGATTCTGCATAACTTTACTTACTTTGTTAATTTCAAACAATAAATCATGCCAAATTGTAAGTGAAAGTATAAACTGATATGAGGATATCTCATTACAACAAATACCCGGAACCAGCATAACATCCCATCACTGCTCAGATTATGTCTTGTGCAACAGTAAAAATGTAAAGACAATATTATATAAAATAAATAAACAAACAAACACAAAGTCATTCAATTAGGAGGATGGAAAAACAGAAAAAGCCTTTGAGACGTGTAGGTGTATATGGGCAAAGATATATTGGTCACAGTCATTGTCAATGTATATGAGACTAGAAATCGCATACTCTTTCATATGGTTGCCAGGCATTATGTACAACGCAAAAAAAAATTGCTACATACATAATAATAGATGTATATGTAAAGTTGATATTGCAAGGTCTTCGCAAATGGCGGATGCGTTTTTATAACGGCAAAAGAGAAAATTAAAGATAAATATAAAGAATATTGAAAAAAAAAAAAAAAAAAAAAAAAAATAAATATATAAAAATATTAATTATTTATTTTATAAGCACAAATAACTTATCAACGATCATATAAATTAACTTGAAGCAAACACACACCAAAAAGCATTCAAAAAGGAAAAGAAAAAATATATATAAAAAAATAAAAAAGAACTTCGAATTTTTTAACACTTTATAAACTTAAATAATAAAATAAAAAAAAAAAAAAAAAAAAGAAGGAAAAAAAAAGGTAAACAAAAGAACGAAAAGTAAAGTAAACAAATAAAAAGAAGAAAAAGATAAGAAGAATTTAATAATCAATTAAAAAAGAAAGAAGAAAAAGTAGTGTTAGAAGATTTTTTATTTTTTATTATTTCTTTATTTTTTGTTTTAGATAATTTTCTTTTTTCTTTACGATAAAACTTGTAATCATGATTATAATTCATTAGTTATTATTTTTCAGTCATTATGTTATTATTTATTTTCTCACATTATTTTATTTATTCATAGTTAATTGTATTTATTATTAGTCCTCGTTTGATATCTAGTTATTTAATATATTACATTTATTTTTAATATTATATTTTTATAAACTTATTTATTATTGACTTATTTTTATTTGTTATTGTTCTAGTATCTTTGTTGATAATAATATTATTAGTAACAGTTAACAGTAGTTATATTATTATTAGTTTATATTATTAATATACTAGATATTATTATAGTATTAGTTTTTTTATATTCGATATTTATTGTTGTCATTGTTACTTTTAACATTAGTTCGTGGTTTGTCTAATTTTAATTTATTTTGATTGTTTAATTTTATAAAAGTTAGCTTTTAAGTACCTTTAATGTGATTCTTTTTTTCTATCATTGTTCTTATTTTTTTGTATTGTTTTAAAAATTATTTTCGATTACTCACGCTAACGGTTACCCAAGTTTTAAATTATTAAATTTAGTCTTTTACTTTGCATTTATTTTTTAAACCTCTATTTTACACTTTAGTCACTTTAATTAGTTAATACTGCATATACATAAAAATATTTTTTCTAAAGATTATGGCATTCAAATCTCTCTGCAATACTTGTCATAAAAATATAACTGATAATCAAAGAGCCATCCAATGTGATCTGTGTAACTCATGGGTCCATGCAATGTGTACTCATATTAATGCGTACTCTTATAATCTTCTTTCAAATGACTCGTCAGATTTTTATTGTCATAGTTGTTTATCTAAGAGTATGGCGTTCAGCTCGATTTCCAACTTGGAGCTTAAATCAACATTATTATGTAAGAATATACCTACTAGTTCATTAAACTCTTTTGAGACTCCAAGTAATCATAAAAAGATCTTTAAAGATCTAAATAAATTTCCCAGTTCTGTTAATTGCAAATACTATGACGTTATTGATCTCAATAAAACTATGCTCCCCAATTCGGAACTATATATTCATCTTAACATCGCTTCTCTGCCATTCCACATTGACGAACTCTGTAGTCTTATCAGCTCTCTTAACAATTTTCCCTTAGCAATAGGTATTACAGAATCTAATTTATATATAAACGATACAAATATAACTGATATATACATAAACGGGTTTAATATTGAGCATTGTCCTACTGAGGCTAAAAAAGGAGGAGCACTTTTATACTTACGCTCAAACTTAAACTACGTAGTTCGCAATGATCTTATGATTTACTCATCTAAATATTTAGAGTCTATTTTTGTTGAAATCGAAAAACCTTGTGAATCAAACATAATAATTGGCTGCATTTATCGTCATCCCTCAATGAATCAACATGAGTTTACTTCTTCCCACTTAACTCCTCTACTTGAAAAGCTAAGTAACGAAAAAAACAAGATCTTTCTAATGGGTGATTTTAATATGGATCTATTAAGTCACAATGAATCTAACCCTGTTTCTACATATCTTGATTCTTTAACTTCTTACTCACTAAGCCCTTCTATAATTTTACCATCACGCATAACGGCTACATCTAAAACGCTGATTGACAACATATTCACAAACTTTCATTCAACTGATTAATACTCAGGTAACCTTACGATTTCAATTTCAGACCACATGGCACAATTTATTTGCATTCCTGGCATACCCAAACACCCCAAAAAAGTAAAAACTTACAGACGATGCTTCAAAAAATTTAATAAAAGTTTATTTATTGAAGAAATTTCTAATATCAACTGGGAACTCTCTATTAAAAAAGATGATGATGTTAATAAGTCTATGGTTTTTATTTTAAAAACATTTGATGAAATCTTAGACCGACATGCTCCTTACAAAATACTAACCAACCAACAAATTAAACTAAAATCAAAACCTTGGATAACGTATGGAATACTTAAATCTATCTCAGTTAAAAACAAACTTTATAAAAAGTTTATAAAATCAAAAAATATTTATAAGAAAAATGAATTATTTACAAAATTTAAATTTTATAGAAACAAAATTTCCAATTTATTAAAATTTAGCAAAAAAACATACTATATTACGTATTTTAATAATAATCTGAATAGTGTTAAAAACACCTGGAAGGGAATAAAAGAAATAATTAATATTAGACCTTCAACACACAATACATCTTTTAAACTTAAATTGAACGAAAATCTTATCACTGATCACACTGCCGTATCTAATATATTTAACAATTTTTTTAGCACTATACATAACAAACTACTTAGCAAAGCCATACCCCCAAAACGCGTATTTAGTGACTTTCTTAACATTCCAAATGCTAAATCGTTTTTTATTAATCCTGTTACTGAAAATGAAATATCTGGTCTCATTACAAACAAACTCAAAACTGAAAAAAGTCTTGGTCCTAATAGCGTACCTACATTCCTCCTTAAACTAGTCCCACACATTATTTCAAAGCCTCTCTGTACTGTTATAAATAACTCATTTAAAAGAGGTATTTTCCCAGATATTTTTAAAGTTGCCAAAGTTATTCCAATATTTAAAAAAGGCTCTTTACTAGATTTCACAAATTATCGACCCATCTCCTTGCTTTCTAATATAGGTAAACTATTTGAGAAGGCAATGCATATTAGGCTTTATGCTTTTCTTGAAAAATTTAAATGTTTTTACACCCATCAGTATGGATTTCGTGCCAATCACTCCACAACTCATGCTCTCATTGAAATGACTGAACTGATTAGAAAAGCAATCGATGACAAATATTTTGCATGCGGTGTATTTGTCGATTTACAGAAAGCGTTCGATACAGTAGATCATTCAATTTTGTTAAAAAAATTAGAATATTATGGGATCAGAGGCGTACCCCTTAAATGGTTTATTTCGTACTTAAACAATAGAACACAATTTGTTGCTATTAATGACTCAAAATCTACCCTTGTAAAATGTTCTAATGGTGTTCCACAGGGTTCAGTATTGGGACCACTGCTTTTCCTTCTTTATATTAATGATCTTCATACGTCCATTAAGTTTGCTACTGTTTACCACTTTGCTGATGACACTAACCTAATGCTAATTAATAAATCCTTAAAAAAAATTAACAAACACATTAACCATGATCTTGCCAATCTAGTTCAGTGGCTTCGCTCCAACAAACTTTTTCTAAACTCTAACAAAACTGAACTTATTATCTTTAAATCAAATAAAACAAAAATCTATAAACATATGAACTTTAGATTAAGTGGCAAAAAAATTGAACCTGTTAACTCAATTAAATATCTTGGTATAAAAATTAATTCAAATCTTTCCTTTTTATCCCACTGTGAAGACTTAGCAATGAAACTAAGTAGATCTAATGGTATGTTGGCCAAAGTTCGCCATTATGTTAATCTTGAAACACTTTTGAACATATACCATGCTATTTTCGGCTCACATCTTATATATGCATGCCAAGTATGGGGGCAGTCCCATCAACAAGCTCTTATTAGGTTATCCCACCTCCAAAACAAGGCTTTAAAAATTATTTATTTTCAAAATATTAAATTTAATTCTAATGTGCTCTATCTAACTTCTAAAGTATTAAAACTATGTGACTATATTCAATTTTCAAACTGCCAATTTGTCTGGAACCACCAACACAATAACCTACCTTTAACTTTCATCAATTTCTTTTCCAAAAGTGCCAACTCTCGTTATCACCTTCGTTCCAATAGTAATTTAAACCTGTCTGTCTCTAAACATTGCTCTCATAAATACGGACATAAATCTATAAAGTATCAAAGCATTAAAACTTGGAACAACCTTCCTTATGAACTAAAAGCTCTCAATTCATTCTCAACCTTTAAAACTAGATTATTCTACTTTTTATTAAAAAAATATAGTTAGTGTTTATAATTTCTATTATCAATTTTTGTTGTCTTTAGTATTTTTTTTTTTTTTTTTTTTTTATCATATATTTTGTTGTCATTACTATTGCTTATTGTTATTTCTATAAATATTTACATTACTATTATTAACTACTTTTAACTATTACTACTAATATTAATATTGTTATCATTATTATTATTATTATTTTTGTTATTATTGTTATTATCATTATTATTACATTATTATTGCTATTATTATTAGTGGTATTATTAACACCGTTATTTTTATGTTATAAAGTTATTATTAACATCGTTATTTTTATGTTATAAAGTTTATTATTTTTATTATATATTATGAAAATTAGCATTATATTTATTTGAATTAGATATTATTAACATTAGCAGGTGTTTACTTTATATTAGTAAATTTACTATTTGTAAACTTCCTTGAGTGTAAAATCTTATTTCAGAAATAAATTATTGATTGATTGATTGATTGATTGAATATTTTATAAAAATACTGTTTATAAAAATACTGTACGCATACATTATATTGAACTTTAATAAATGAGTTTCGTTGTTTATATTTATTGTACTAAGAAAATTTTTTTATATTACTTGTACTAAGAAAAAAAAATGCGAGGCCACCGGCAAATGCCTGCTTTACCTGTGCTTAAAACCGCCGCTGATTTTAATTAAATTTTATTTATAACAGTTTGTAATATTCACTTCGTTATTGTTTTTATAATAGATTATAGTTCTAAGCTGCACTAAATGCCTAAATAATTGCACTATATTTAATATTTAATTTATAACTTATAACATTAAATTAGTTAGGTAATAATGAAAAAAACTTAAATTTGAATTCGAATTCATTTTCATTTTTCGTATATTAATAATTGTTTTACTAATAATTTGACGCGAGTCACGCGCTGTAATCGAATAAAAATGGAATAGAATGAGACAATCGAATTTTTAATAGATCTAGAAACGAATATTAACATTCCCTGTTAATTATAAATTGTTTATTAACAAATATTGCAATATAGTTATAATATTATAATATATATTGTTAATTAATAGTTACGCCACAGAGCCGGTAAAAAATAATAATCAGTATTTAAAAAAACTTCAGAAAAAAGTTATCAGAATAAGATTGATACTTAGAAAATGATATTCATTTAAAGGTGAAGTAATATAATACCGATGATAATACCGACAAATAAACATATTTTTGTCCAGCAAAGCAAAATAAGATATGTAAAAATATCATCAATTATAATTAAGATACAATATTTTATTTAGTATGTTTTTGCGAGGCCCCTTCAATCGTGAGACCGTCGGCAGTCACCGACGCCTAACGCCGCCACTATATATATATATATATATATATATATATATATATATATATATATATATATATATATATATATATATATATATATATATATATATATATATATATATATATATATATATATATATATATATATATATATATATATATATATATATATATATATATATATATATATATATATATATATATATGTATACATATATTTGCCGGAGCAAGAAGAAGAAATCACCGAACCCCGTTTACATATATGTATACATATATATATATATATATATATATATATATATATATATATATATATATATATATATATATATATACATATATTGGCCGGAGCAAGAAGAAGAAATCACCGAACCCCGTTTACATATATGTATACATATATATATATATATATATATATATATATATATATATATATATATATATATATATATATATATATATATATATATATGTATATATATAAATTACATATATGTATTACATATATGTATTACATATATATATATATATTTATATATATATATATATATATATATATATATATATATATATATATATATATATATATATATTTTGCAAGGAGCAAGAATAAGAAATCATAAGAAACAAAGATAACTGCCTTATCACCGAACCCCGTTTACATATTGTCCGTGTTGATATACAAAAATGAACATGTGCAAAAACCGTTAAAATTACATATAACCTTTCGGTAATCCTTTAGTAAAATCAAACTAATAACTTTATCGCCGCGGCGTTAAAATTATTATTTTGATTTTTTTAGGCTTATCGCAATTACGTCGGAAATAACGAAATCTTCAATAAATAAAAAAAATAGACCAAGTGAAAGCAAAGTTTGAGGGTGATTAGTTCCATGGTTATAATCAGGTTTAAGGTCTTTGCTGATCCAAATAAGTTTAAGAAAAGGCTCATAATGTTTTAACTTGATATTTAACCTTAAATCTTAACCCTGACTCGTTTTTTTATCTGTGAAGTGGGCGCCACATCAGACATACTTATTAGAGGTGTATCAAGCCATGTTCAGACTAATTTGTGACATTTGCAAAAAGGCTAATAAATAATTTTATTTTATGCTGCTTAACTGAAGGACCAACTTTTCGTCTAGAACATCCAAATACTCAACTTTTCCATTACCCGGTTTTCGAATAGTAAAATTATGAAATACTTGGTTATTTTAATATATTTGACGAAAAAAAAAAAAAATTGTCGAAATTCTTTTTTAATTAGGTTCAATTTATCAACTTCCCCATATTTTGCTGTATCAGATGATTTATTATTATATTAAATCTTTTTTTAGTTTTCTAAAAATTGTTTATTACTCGGCTATAAAATGGTGGGAATGTTTTAAGCTACGTAGGATTAGTTTTTTTTTTTTTTTTTTTTTAAAAAACGATTATTATATATTTCAAAAACAAATAATATTTACATGTCTCCAGTTTATATAAATGTCCACCACAAATATTTACAATATCTAAAGAGCGTTAACAATGCTGTTTTACGCATGCGCGTTTGACATTTTAACTCATGCGAGTTAAAATAATAAACTCGTGGTTTATAATATAAAGTGCTGGCTATTAATCCATGCATTTAAAAAATATACGCAAGTCCGTCGCACCACAGGGCTACTAGGGACTTGCTTGTCGTTGTCGTTGAAAATATATGTTATTTGTTGAAAATATATATTAACATATATTAGTAGTACTATGTAGTTGTAAGGAAACTCGCAGAAGACTAAGAAAAGTCTTTTCATCGAGAACCATTAAAATACAAAATAAACTAAAAATTTAAAGAGTAAAGACACACATTAATTTTTTAAGGTCTACTGTTCAGTAATATTTTACTATGTATAGTTGCTCACAATTTTATTTATTTATATTTTATGTTTTATTTCTTTTTTATTTATTTTTATAGCTTAAATTGTTCTTTTTACATTTTATTATATTAATTGTTCTTTTATATTTAATACATAACGATAAAATTGGTTTTGTTAATTATGAGATCTTTTAGTTTTTTCTTCAGGGCAATAAGATTATACAATTTAGTAAGTTCTATATTTTGAGGTATTGTTTTGTTGTATAAATAGGGGCCACGGTTACAATTGAAAATCTCGAAAATTTTGTTTTTTTTATGGGCAATGTAAAGTTTCCGGTTCCTCGTGTGATATATCTGTTGGCGTTGGTTTGAAAAAAGTTATTACTAAAATGAGTTGGGACAAGTCCGAGCTTATATTTGAGCATAAAGAAAACATTTTGGTAGATGTTAATTTGATAGATATTTAAAGCATTCATTTTTTTAAGTAAAGGATCGGTTTGAGTGAATTTATTTTTATTATAAATCAATCTTGATGCGTGTTTTTGGTGTGTATATATAGAACTTAATTTAAATTTATTTGTATTTCCCCAGGCAATATTAGCATAAGTTAGATAACTTTGTATATAAGAAAAGTAGAGAACTTTCAGATTCTCCTGGGAAAGTACAGTTTTGACTTTGTAAAGTATGCCGATACTTTTTGATATTTTTGTATTTAATGTTTTTATATGGGTTTTCCAAGAAATCGTTTCGTCAATAATTATCCCAAGAAATTTAATAGTTTCAGTTCTTTCGATGTTTATGTTATCAATTTTTAGTAATGGCAGCATGCTTGGTATTTTGTTTTTTTGCTGGTTGGAATGAAACAAGATGTATTTTGTTTTTTCTTGATTTAAAGATAATTTATTTACTTTAAACCAAATTTTTAGACTCTCAAGGTCATCATTTGCAGATTCAAAGAGATTTTCAATTGATGCTGATGAATAAAATAAATTTGTGTCATCAGCAAACATTATTGCATCAAGTTTTTTTAGTAATTGTGGAAGATCGTTAATATAAATTAAAAATAAAAGAGGACCAAGAATGGAACCTTGGGGAACTCCGCATTTTATTTTTAGTAAATTAGAATATTTATTACCCTTCGAAATAACACATTGTTGTCTGTTGCACAGATAACTTTTAAACCAATCTAGGCTAGTATTTTTTATTCCGTATTTTTCCATTTTTTTAAGTAAGACATCATGATTAATTGTGTCAAATGCTTTGGATAGGTCTATAAAAGTTCCTAATACAAATTGCTTTTTATTAAAAGAATCACTTATGCTATTAACTAAATCTAAAATTGGATGTTCTGTTGAGTGCTGTGCTTGAAAGCCGAATTGTTTTTTATTTAAGAACTTGTTTTGAATTAGGTATTCATATTATCTATTGTAGATTATTCTTTCAAGTATTTTAGAAAAGGTTGGAAGTATTGAGATTGGTCTTTAATTGTTTATTAGAAATGTTTCACCGGTTTTAAAAATAGGTACAATTTTAGCTACTTTTAATTTATCTGGTACAGTTCCTGTTATAATTGATGATTAAAATATTTCGAAAATAGGTTTGCGTATCTCCGAAAAGACATTGACGACGATATTACTGCAAATGTCATCTATACCTGGAGACTTGTTTGTTTTAAGAGAGTTTATTGCATTTTCGAGTTCATCAATTTTTAGTTCTTTAAATATTAATTCGTTGTTGACACTAGTTAGATAAGTTTCAAATGAGTTGTTTGGACAATTGACTTTTGAAGCTAGATTTGGGCCTATGTTGACAAAAAAACAATTAAATTTTTCTGAAATTGCATTATTATTGTCATACTCTTTATTATCTATGACAATTTGAGAAGGCAAACTATTTATTTTGCAGGTTTTTATCCCAATTATTTCTTTCATGATATCCCAAATTTTCTTAATATCACCATTTGTGTTTTTTATTTTATTTGAGTAATAGTTTTTCTTTGAATTTTTTTAAATTTTTTGAAACATGTTTTTATACTGTTTGTAAACATTTAGGTTTGTCTCATTTCTATTTATTAAGTATTGAATATAAAGTTTTTATTTTCTTTTTGAGGATTTTTAAATACCTTTGGTGATCCATGGACATTTTAAGTGTTTTTCTTTTATTAATTTTACTTTAATTGGGAAGTGCATATTATAGTTTTTTAGGAAAGTTTTTTCGAAGTTATTATAAGCAGAGTTAGTGTGCCCAAGATTGCATTCATGGTATACCTTATCCCACTCTTCTGCCGACAGTGAGTCTTTAAATTGTTGAATAGCAAATTTGTTGATTTTTCTTTTATAAGTTTTAATTTTACAACTATTATTAGATTTTATATCTTGCGTCAAGGAGAAGAAAATAAGAAATTGATCAGATATATCTGCCTTTATTATTCCTGCCTTTAGAGAAGTATCAAACAATGAATTAGTTAATATATTGTCTATTGCAGTGATTGAAGTTGGAGTTACTCGAGTTGGCTTGTTAATAATTGGGAAGATGTAATGTTGAAGCATTTCGTCAAAAAAAAGTTTATTGGCATGTTTATCATATTGTAAACAATCTTTGTTTATGTCTCCAATACAGAATATTTTTTTTTGCTCATTGTTGTTTTTTATAAAAATTTGTTTTAATTGATTGGAAAATTTAAATAAATCACCTTCGGGTGGCTGGTAACATATGGTGACCAGTATGTTTTTTGATTTGTTGCTAGTTATTTCAATTGTAAAAACCTCACTATCGGCATCTGAGATCGAAAGGTCATCTCTTATTTTGGTAACTTGATCATTCCTAATATAAGTTATAATTCCACCTCCCCTTTTGTAAGTTTTTCTTTCAGATGATAATAATTTGTAGTTAGGAATTTCTAAACTTTTTTTTTTTTTTTTTATACAAGTTTTATTTTACAACTACAAAGTAATTACAAGTTACCAATCACTGATTGGCAGTAAAGATATACAAATTTAAATCATAAATATAAAGTTCAAAATATACGAGGTAAATAAAAATATAGTTAAAACTTGAATTTATTCTGCATGATTCGTCAGAACACCACGTTTCCGTGCATAGGCATATCATACTGCATAGATAATCGCATTCGATAAGAAAATGTTTTAGCTTATCCACGTTGCTATTTATACTTCCTATGTTAATGTGTATTACAGTAAAATTACTCTTTAAGGTTTTTAGTTCACTTTTAAAAGTTTTTATTTCAAAAAAGGATGAACTAAAATTGTTTTCGTTAAAAAAATGCAAATCAGCGTCAGAAATATCATCAAGTAAAACATTTGCTGAATTGAAAACATTAAAGTGTAATTTTTCAAAATCTATTAAGTTAGTCATTATTTAAAATCGTTAAAATAGCGCTTCGCTTCGCGCGTTTACTTTCTAAAATCTCTACAATAAATTTTATCAAATTTAATAACTGCAAATTTACCTTCGTTTCGTAACCGTTTAACTTCTTTCCAAAGCTTCTTTCTTTCTAACATCGTTTCTTTTGCATAATCTTCATTAATATAAATACTGGTTCTTTTAAGTTTATTTACTGAGCTTAATATTTTATTTTTATCATTATAATTCAAAAGCTTTAAAACGATTGATCTTGGTGTTTTATTATCTTTAACTGCACCGACTCGGTGCGCTCGTTCCATAACTACTTCACTTAATATATTTAGCTTTGTTTTAAAGATGTCTTTTACAGCATGCTCACAATCACTCCAGTTTTCTTCAGGGTTTTCTTTTATGCCATCGATACGTAAGTTATTACGTCTCGAGCGATTCTCTGTCAATAGATTTTTTTTTCCAACATCAAAATTTCATTATCATATTTTGTTTTTATATGAAATAATTCATTCCTAGTTTTTTCTTCTTGGAAATTTAAGCTGACTTTTATTTCGTCAACTTCATTTTCAACTCTTCTGATATTTAACTTGTTATTGTTTATTTCAACGTCCATTTTGTCTAACCTTGCTGTTATTATTTTGAAGTTCGAACTTATTATTGTAGTGAAGTTTTTTTCATGATCTTTGACATTTCTTTATTTAATCTTTATCGGCCAACAAAAAATTGTTTATTTTTGTTTCCATTTTATTTAAGATTAGTTCATTGGAGCCCCTGCCCAATGAACTAAACATATAAAATGGAATTGTTGATACTAAGTATGAGGTGTTTTAATTTATTTTAAGTCGGCAGGATTATTTAATAGTTTAAGTTCTATATTTTTTGATATTATTTTGCTATATAGGTACGGACGCCGGTAGAAATAGAAAATCGTGAGAATTTTGTTGTTCTTTTTGGCAGTGTAAAATTGCCTGTTGCTCTTGTTATATATCTATTAGAGTTAACTTGAAAGAAGTTATCTAAATAATGCGATTGAACTAGTCCAAGTTTGTATTTAAGCATGAATTTTGGTAGCACGGACGTTTAGATATTAGAAAAAAGCGGAAAGTTATTATACACAAGTGCAGTAAGATTTTATAAACTTGGGAAATTAAAAAATGGCTACGGACCCTGAGCAACAGAAAAAATGTAATTAAAAAACCAGTTATTTGTATATTCTAGGTCATAATATACGTTTTTAATTATTTATTGAGTTAAGTTAAAAAAAGTTACTTTTTTTGTGATTTGTTTTCAATTTTTAAAATACTTTGACTCATTATTTGAGCGTTAAAATTAAAATTTTTTTTGTGTTTCAATTATTTGAGATTTTGAACTTTTTGGTAGTTGGTTTAGCTACGTGGATTCAATTTTTTATTCTAACATAAAAAGATATAACATTTTGTGTTAAATTTGTAATAAATTAACAATCTTTACTTGATTTAAAAACACTGATATTACAATAGATATAAAACCTAATTATTTTATAATTGAATAAATAAAAAAATTACACTAGCAACTGCTTAATTGTTTTTCCTTTAACATTGTCTACTTGGGTGGTTTTTTTATAATGAAATCTGTATGAAGGTAAATTATTTTATGTAGCCTGTTGTTGCAATGAGAAAAAGAGTACAAGATATATATAAACAATAAAAGATACTTTAATATAATGTGAATATGAACCTGTCATTTCGAAAAGGGCACAAGTCCATTTACTAAAACTTTTCAAAATCAACAAAAATATGATTTTTATTAAAATAATGTCTAGGTTGCTAAAGAAATTAAACATAGAAGTAGATAAATAAAGAACGTATATAACTTATGTATTTTTTATTTTTTATAAAAAAAACATAAATCATACATAAATTTTTAATTCAAACTTATAAACTAACTGCTAAAAGTTTTGGACTTATGTCCTTTTCAAAATGACAGGTTCATATAGTTTTGAGAGTATTCTTGTTTAGCTGACCTTAGCTGTTTTCCCTGATAATTCTATTGTTTTCCAAAAATAAACTTTCTGTTTTTGTTAACTTTATTATTTGCTTTAAATAAAGTATTTTGCTATGTCCCAAAAATTATTTTCTCTATAAAAATCAAAGTGTTAATGTTTAAATTAAGTATATTTCTAAAAGATCTATAGTAAGTTTTAAAATTCAGTTTTAAAATTGTGAATCAATGATAAACTTTGCTTAAAAAAAAACTCTTTTTAAATTTTTTCTGAATCTTCTGAAAAATAAAATAAAAGATACATCGAAGGTGGAAATCTGAGGGGATTTCCACCTTCGATGTATCTTTTATTTTATTAATATGTTGTAATATATTGTAATCTCTCAAATTCTTATTTTTTTACCTTCACTGTGGTGGAAAATGGGTAGTAGACATATGGGTTTATAACTCAATATTAGAGGCCTTTACAAGTTAAAATTATTTCTAAATTAATGGGAACCTAACCTAGGGCACGACGTTATTTAGTAGTAAGTAAACAAAATTTTATTTTTATTTTTAGCTATTAACCTAATAATTTAAGAATAATATTTCACATGATATACAGGCAATAAACAATTTAAATTAAATAATAGTTAAAATTCCAGTCGTTTAATAATTTGTACCTACTACTATCTAATTAAGTACGAAAATATTTAAGTTTATAATTTTGTGTAAATTGAGTGAAATAAAAAAATTCAAATTTCTTTCTAAAAACCATTAATTAATAATTCGTTCTTTTTTGCTTGACGTCATTTTTCGGGTCACTTTGCTGCTCACAAATAAATGTTTTTAACTGTTGAGATTATACCTTCTTTTATTTTTAAAACAAGCACAGAATTTTGTTGCAACAATTTTGAACTTCAAATGTGATTATTATATTTATGGTCACTATCTAATCATTTCATGCCTAATTATCAGTTGTAAATTTTGAGGTTTTGTTTATTTGAGCAGGTGGAATATCAAAATTTGAAGAACATCAGTACCTTTTCGAACAAAATGTACTCTTAGATAAAATACTATTAGATACCATGGATCAAAAACCAAAAAATACCAAGGATCAAATTTTTGCAACCGTGGCACAGTGGTTAGAGCGCTTGCTTTATAAGCAGGAGATCCAGGTTCGAAACAAACTCTGGACATATTTTCGCATCACGATAAGGAAGGAGGCATGAACTTCCTGGTTAAATGCATTTCCGCGGTGCTCTGTGACAAGACCGTTAGGACTTCTTGGGGCACCTAAAACAAACAAACAAACAAAAAAAAAATACTTTATATTTACAACAAAACAAAAATGTATTTAGTTAAAATAATTTACAGGAGAATAAAATTGCTGGATAATCTCTTTTGAAATATCATGCTTAAAACAAGGAGAATGACCATTGTTCAACTGTTGTCATAATATGCAATAAAGTAAAATACAATAATACTATACAATATTCAGAAGATTTTGAATTGAAAATAATTTATAAAATATATAAGCATTGCTTATACAATATTTTTAGACTTCAAGATAAATACTGGTTATTTTTTTTTGCAGAAAACTGTATATATATATATATTTGTATAGAGACTAAATAAGATTTTTATATTCTTTAACTATTAAAAGATTGGAAATCATATGACCTTGTATATACATAATATATATATATATATATATATATATATATATATATATATATATATATATATATATATATATATATATATATATATATATATATATATATATATATACTTATATATATATATACATATATATACACATATATATACATATATATGCATGTGTATATATATGTATATATATTTAACATACATTCATATGTAGATACATATATATATATACACACACACACATACACACACATATGTATATGCGTAAACTTATACGTACATACATATGTATATTTATACATACATATATATTTATACAAACATATATATTTATACATACATTTATACATACAAAAATATATTTGAAGTTTCAACGCTCAGAAATTTTTCTGATGAATTTCAAAAAAGTAAACAAATGGGGCTTTAGCCAAATACATAATGATTGCATAAAAAACATATTTTAATATACTGAGACGTTTTCCTTCTTAACATTTTCGTTTTATTATCAATATACTGATTAATCTCAATAATAATTTTATTCAAAGAATAAGATTTAGATATTTATTAATACCTAAAATTATAAATATATGGTTGTTATTGAAGAAATATTTTCGTAACTAAAGACCGTAGGCCATCATCAAAATCTAATCTTTCGAAAGTTTTAATCCGCTTGCGTATAATAACTTGCCGCTTTTATATGACCGTGGCAGACAAAGCCTATCCACTTCGCGAAACTCCTGTTAATTGATCGAAATTGCATTCTGGGATGTCCTGCCAGACCTCTTCCGCAACTAACCCAAATAGTTTTTTTTTTAGTTAATCAACTTTGTTGCTAATCTCAATTTTGTATTAAAGATATATCAATTTCGTAACATTAAGATACATCAATTTTGTTAAGATTATCATTAGAATGTTTCAATAAGAATAAAATAATGGGGAAAAAACATTTTGTAGAACAAAAAAAGTTTTGTAGTACATAAAGTTAGTGTAGTTTTTTTAGAACATAAAATTATTTTATTAAAAATAAAAGTTATTAACATTATACATTAACAAAATTTATTAATATTATACATTATAACATAAATAAGTCTCATTACAAAGAATTAAATTGAAAAAAATAATATCATAATATATCAAAGGGTAATACGTACAATATTTTTGAAATTGCAGTTTGACTTATGGGGTGGGTTTTTGTTCTTGTTTAAAAATTTTATGAAATAAAAAATTCTTGTAACAACAAAAAACATAATTTTTTTTAAAAGTTATTAGCACATCTTAATACAAAATAAAAAACAAATTGAAAAAATAGTATTATAATATATTAATTATGAAGAGTACGTGCAATTTTTTTTTGCATTTGACTTATTGCGTAGGTTTGTCTCTGTTTAAAAATTTTATGAAATAAAAAATTCTTGTAATAACAAAAACAGAACAATGTTTTTTTTTCAAATAAAGCGCATGTTCTTTATGTTGATTGTGCAAAAACTGAAAATGACTTTTTTTAATTTTATTGATGAGAATCATAGCCAGTCCATCTCTTTCACGATATTTATCAATAAATTTCATAAAAGTTGTTTCCATTTCGCAAACTAGTGACATAAAAGCTGATGGATTGTCAGCTGAACTAAAAAAGAGTACATCTGCACACCTATGACCTAATTTAACCTTTTGAATAAGCCATCCAGCCATGTGTAAAAAGGCTTGATTCTTTGGTTGCATTAAAATTTTTCCAGTAAACATATAAAATGGATGAAAATAAGATATTCCTTTAGATATGTTACTTTCTGTTTCATAAATTGCACAATTTGGTTGTTTGAGTACAACACTTCATAAAATCATTTAGATTGAAAAATGTCTCAAAATTTGAATCCTTTATACAGTTGCTATTGGATTTGCTTTTTTCTACAGATAAAAGTAATAAAGCGTTTCTATAGGCAACTCGAAATTGTCTAACATTTGGACGGTCATTCCAACCACCTTTGCTTCGAATAATGGAAAAAAAATTCTCAATGCAGTCCTGATTAAAACGAGAAGTACAAACAAACTGAAAACCTTCAGAAAATAGCTCTCTACTAAAGGTTAGAACACTATTTATTGTGACACTTAAACCCCAATGACATGATATACTTGCTTGACTTCTAACATTACAAAATTTACATTTCTTAATCCAATGCTTTAACTCTTCCAACTGAGAAATACTTGCTCCTTTTAAAGTTAGAGCACAACGAGCTGGTTTATCTACATATAGTTTATATGAATTCAATATATCGAATAAAGTATCCATACGTTCAACAAATCTTGCTGTTGGTAATACACTTAAAGGAAGTAAGTTTGTATTAGAGCAGCAATATAATGCAGAAGCAACTTGATAACTAAAAACTTGAGTGGCAAGTTTGACCTTCATAGATAAAAGAGAACCAGGATCTAAGTGTCTATCTGTTAGTTTTGGCACTAGACGTACAGAGTTTATTTTGTCTAAATTATACAGACTGGATGTGTTGCCAAGAAATAATTTCACCATTAATGTCAATGTTATGTCTTCGTAAATTGTTTCTGATTTTTACTAAATGTGGAGGATCAAAAATAACATATTTTCAAATATGTTATTTTTGATCCTCCACATAATATTTATATTGTTATGAATATTTTTATCATTGGAAGGATTAGGAAAGTATGGTAAATTTTTGGAAAACCCAAGGCAGCTATATTAGTAGATCCTTGATCACAAACTACACATCTAATGTGTAAACCAGTTTCTTGAACCTTAGAAATGGTTTCACATAGTAAAGAAGCCAAGTCAGCTGTTGATACTGTTGAATTATTATAAAAATAAGCTATTGGTTGTTTCCATTTATTTGCCAAGCCTCTAACCATAATTACAAGAGCCTGATTTAAAAGTTTTCCATTTTTCGTACCGTAAACCCTGTCAGAATTTCTATCATACTCTAAATACTGCTTTAATGACATTTCATCCATAACAAGACTGGCATTACGATCATGTGGATTCATTGCATCAGCACGTAACTTTAATAAAGAAAACAATCGAGTAGAAAACCCTTCTTGAAGATCTGAAAATACGCCGGACAAAAATAATAATAAACAGGCTTGACTTGGTAAACAGAATATTGTTCGCAAGACATTAAAAGTTTGAGGACTATGAAACAGAATTCGCAAAACCAAAACTTTGTCACAAACTCCCCAGCGTTTCCTTTATTGAGTTGTTTACTCATTTCTAAATGACTTCTAAAAAAACTAACTTGTATAGGAGATAAGTATTTCCTAGATAAATTTAAAATATGTTTTATAAACCCATCACAGTTTTTTTGGGTTTTTTGTTTGGATTTTAAATGTCGAACTTGTTTACGTAGTCTAGAATTTTTGACTCGCAATGTTAATAGTAACCTTTGAAGTTTGTTGAAATTTATTTCATTAGTAGACATTTTGTTCTCTAAATTACTATCTGAATTAACAGGTAAACAGACAACTTGCTTTTTTGCAACCAACAAGTGGAGGAGGATTTGGGATGTTAAAAATAGTAGGAATTACTGATTGTAACAAACGTTTTCCATTATTATTTGTAGAATAATACATTGTATTTTCAAAATGATTACTGCACAAATAAAAGTTTTTGTTTAAAAATACAAAATCTTTTTCGTCTAAATCTTTCCTACGACAGTTGATGACCCACTGTTTACATCTTAAAATTACACAATAAAAGAATATATTTTAAAATACTACAATAATAATTTTATAAACTTTTTATGAAAAAAAAAGTTATTATAAATAATTTATGAATTAGCTTGGTTTTTTTCGTCTTTAGGAAAACGAAAAAATGAAATATCTTTACAGTTATTTTCACTTTTATTTCCACAGTTTATAGCAGCACAAAATGATGGCATTGTTATAACATAGATCGAAATTTTTTTAGGTACATACAAAAATAAGTTTCGCTACTTTATATTATAAAATTCTAAGGTCCGGCAGGACATCCCAGAGTGCTTTGCGATAAAATTACAACGAGATATATGAAATTATGCCTGACTGGATAGGCTTTGGTGGTAGATGTTCATTTGGTAAACATTTAGTGATTCAAGGTTTTTAGTAAGGGTTCAGCATGATTGAGTTTATCTTTATTATATAACTTATATAAATAGTACTCAATTTGGAGTTGTGTGTACTTGCCCATGTAATATTAGCGTACGTAATATAACTTTGGATGTAAAAAAAATAAAGCAATTTAAGATTATGTTGGGACAACATAGGTTTAACTTTGTAGAGTATCCCAATACTTTTTGAAATTTTGGTGTTTATTGTAATTATATGGGCTCTCCAAGATAAATTTTCGTCAATAAGGATCCCAATAAATTTAGTTGTTTCTGTTCTTTTAATATTTACCTTATCTATTTTTAGTTAGGAAAGGATAGTTTGTATATTATTTTTTTTTTTTGGAATGAAACAATATGTATTTTGTTTTTTCTGTATTTAGTGATATAAACTTCAGGTGGTCTGTAACAGGTGGGCACCAGTATATCTTTTAATTTTTTGTTCATTATTTTAATTGCAAAGACCTCACCGTCGGCATCAGAAACCGAAAGATCGTCTCTAATTTTAGTAGTCAGATCATTATGATTATATGTCATAATTCCACCTCCTCGTTTTGAACTTTTCGCTCATAAGATATTAGTTTTTAGTTCGGAATTATTAGGTTTGAATTTATACTGGATGATTCGTCAGAACACCAAGTTAAGCAAATCATTCTGAACAAATTGTTACATTCTATAAGAAAATGTTTTAGTTTGTCAATATTGTTAATTATACTTTTTATATTTATTTGTATCACCATAAAGTTATTATTTAATGATTTTAATTCATTTTCAAAAGTTCCTAATTCAAAAAACCGCGAGTTAAAATTATTTTCATTAAAAAATGCAAACCTGGATCGTAAGAGTTATTAAGTAAAAAGTTATTAGCCGATTTGAAAACATTTAAGTGTTGCGTTTTGTAATCTATTGTTTGTAAAGCATTTAGTTAAGAGAATTAACTTTGCTTCGATCACTTAAACTTACCTAAACTTTTTCTTAATTATACGCAAAAATTTTCTTATTTTCTAAATTCGCGACAAAAAACTCTATTAAAATTATTGCTGCGTATTTACCTTGGTTGCAAAAATTTTTAACTTCTTCCCAAAGTTTCTTTCTCTCTTCCATCGACTCTTTAGCAAAGTCTTCATTTATATATATTCCACTTCCTTTTAGGTTTTTAAGTGAACCTAAAATTTTAATTTTATCTTGTTAGTTTAAAAGTTTCACTACAATAGTATTGGTGTTTTTCCTTCTTTATACGACCCTACTCGATGCGCTCGTTCCACAATAATTTCAGTTGAAATTTTAAGGTTGTTTGTAAATATTTCTTTCACAGATTTCTCACTATCACTCCAACTTTCTCCTGGTGAATCTTTCAGACCATCAATTCTAATATTGTTACGACGAGAGCGGTTTTCTAAGTCAGTATTTTTTTTATTTATATTTTTAATTTCAAGATCATATTTCTTCCTTATTTGTGTTTATTCTTCCTTTATTCTTTCTTCTTGAAAGTTGAGACTTTCTTTCACATCGTTTAATTCTTTTTCAATACTTCGCATATTTACTTGGTTTACATTTAATTCATTTTCTATTTTGTCGAGTCTATCAATAATTATTTTTATATTTCCATTCACTATGTGTGTGAAGCTCTTTTCTTGGTCTTTTAATAACCTTTCTGCTCCTTTAAGCAAAGTTCTTTTTTGCTTTTCAAACTTGTTTGTAATATTTTTTTCAATATTTTTGATCGTTATTTCCATTTTTTAACTAATATTCGAGAAGAGTAGTCGAAAACACGTGCGTTCGCGGCAAAAACTAATAGTATCCAATTTCTAGTCGGTTTGCCAGAATTTTTGTTAAAACTTAAAATCAATTAAGGATATTGGTCTCCAAATACTTAATACATTATTTTTTTATAAATAAACGCTATAAGTGGTCCAGAAATGTCACTTTTGAGGTAAAAACCATACCTTCGCCAAAAATTAAAACTTTTGGTGAATGTTCATTATACCCTGGCCAACGATACCCATTATTTTATTTTCAGCTATCATCCCTCTGAAGAAATTACCAGTAACACAAAACCAAGGACAAATGAAATAATGAATAATAAACATGCATTTCATATTTAATTTTCAACTTTTTATAAATAGTCACCAGCATGTATGATATATTTTTGTTTGATTAAACAAATATCATACATGTGCAGAACACCATGAACACATAATTATTTTTGGAATACTTTTTTACTATATATTCTCTGGAGGAAAAATTTCACATTTATGACATATTGATAGATTGCATAGATATGTAGAGTAGCACACCAAGGACAAAAAATAGACACAACATATGACACAAGGGCAAGACCAAGGACAAAATGTAGACCCAACAAACGACACATGTTACATGACAATATTTAAATTAATTTAATAATTTCCATGATTTATGGTACACTTACGAATATTACGAATATTAATATAAAGAATAAACAAATTTTAAAATAAGACACCAAGTACACATGACATAAGCATGTGATATGCTTTTTGCATTTACATTTATATTATCTAAATGTTAAAATTTTTTTCCACAATACCGATTTCAATAATTTGACTTCGTGGTCCATTACTGAACAAAATCATCAAGGACACATATTTTATAATTACCTAGACATGAAGATTCTATGCATATGGGAGCACAGCAAGAACATATGACTACTTAAAAAGAACGCGTAATATTGGTTTTACACCAAGAATATAAATAAAAATAATTTTTCTTTAACATTTTTATATTAATTTTTTTATACTAAATTTTAAAATACATAATTGTAAAGAGTTTAAACTTTTAAAAAACAGCGATGAAACAGGTGTCACAAATCCCTACTAAAAAAAAAAAAACAGGTGTCACACATCCCTTCTCAAAAAATACAACAGGTGTCACACATCCCTACTCAAAAAATAAAGGTGCTAATTTAAACATGCAGCTTTTTACAGATTCCTTCAAGTAAAGTAAATCTATTTAGGACCCATATTATCAATACTACAATTAAGAATATAATTGTATTAAGAAAACTACAAAAGAAGGTCTATACATTCTGCTGGAAGAGCCAGTTCCTTCTTTGATTCAGAACTTTGCCTCATAGAAGTATTAAAGGGGTCTGATGAGCAGAACAATCCTCATATAACATACAAAGAAAAATAAAAAATCTATTAACAATACCTATATCAATTCCAAGTATTTCAGCAAAGGTTTCAATACTTCTAAATGCCCTTCTCGTTGTGTTTACATCATTTGGATGCATCTTTAATTTTTTCATGAATTTCTTTTTTTTCTACTTGCAACTATTTTTTTCTTTTCAGTAGTGTTTGCATGAAAAAATCATTCCATCAATTATAATATATTCTAACTTGTGCTTGACCTAAATAAAGTCTATGGTTGTTGTTCTGAGTTCAATTGACTTAAAAAAGTCCCATTTTGCTTTAACAATTTACCGATTTTCTTCAACGTATTGCATTCGAACAGAACGACAATATTGGTTTGAGGATGTTTTGGGGTTAGTCCAAAGAATAACATTAGTTTCCTGTATTTTAAGTTGTATAAGTTTATAAGAAGAAGAGTATTGCAAGGCTCAAGTAGTTTCAATTTATCCATAACTTATCCATAACTTTCCAAATCCTGTTTGTAGTGTGATCCATTATTCCTTGAAGATTTACAGAAGCACTGTAGTTTGAAGTGACAATTGAGGAATCTGGAATGCAATCAATTTTAGCTTTTACAATAAAATAGTAGGCAAGTTTTAACATTCAAACTTTATCTATGACCACTTGACGGATAGTTTGATAGTCAGTCCTACTCATTCTACAGTCTAAAATTAAACCTAAAGGTTCTTCTGCTGGCACTATTTGATTTGCTACCCTTATCATTTTATAAATGATTATGGTAGAGAATTTTATGCTGATGAGAATCTTATATAAACATAGACCTAAAAATTCGAGGAAAGTACTATAATTTGATGTTGAAATTAAAAAAATTATACCAAAAACGCTAATATCGCAATCTTTTTAAAAACGTCTTTTAATCGGTTTTTATTTAAAAATCAATCATTAAGAAAAAAAATTTTTTTTAAATTACGTAACCCAGTTTTTATCGTCATCATTATTGAAACTTATTTAAATTCAGTCGAATATTTTAATGAGTAAATATTTTTTTAAAAATTAAAAATCTTTGAAACAGCTTTTTCGATGTGCATACATCGACTGACAAATAGGGATAGGCGTAAACAAAATTACATGTTTAGGTTCAGAGTTAGGGTTAGGGTCAGAATCAATTAGAAACTAATGGGTTTTACTTTAAATAGTTTTGCTTTGAAGTGTTAATAAAAACCGGGCTGTTTTTAAGTTAACTAAGCAAAAGAATTTAATCATTTCGAGTAATAAAGGAAATGGTAACTATTAGTGCTTTCCTAAAATTTTCATACGGTTATTAATCAATATAAAATTCTCTATCGAAATCAATCATAAAATAATTTTGAGGGTGCACCTCGTTGTACTTTTTTTTCTAACTTGCTGTTGAGGTTCGTTTACAATAAGTTCCATATTTATCCATTTCTCGTAACGATTTATAAACCTTCCTTTATGTCTACCTGTCTCATTCCATTTCTTTTTAAAGTTTTTCATAAACTGTTCGGTTAACCTCATCTGATTGTAGTTTGGATAACACTGAGAAATCAATATACTATTTTCGGTTTTTGCTTTCTTTCATATCTATTCTCATACTTTCCTTTAGTTAAGTAATCAAAAATTTATTTATTCCTTATATTTAAAATTGGTTTCACCACTAAACTCTTGAATAATACTTGTTTTGATCATTTTGTTTATTCAATTTTTTATTGTTTTATTTATATATTTTTATGTCCGATTTTGTACTAAAGTATCCCCCTATTCATTATCACGGTTGAAACTCATTAAAAAACATCGGGAGTGAGAGGGAGAGCCGCATTTTAGTTTAAGCACGCCATGTTTGGACTGACCCTATAGGTACAAAAACAAACAAAAGCAGCCGTAACTTTTCCACAAATTTTTTATAAACAACATATTTCCAAATGAAAAAATATCAAGGTGGGCAAACCTGGGCGAAAATTTCTTGGTTGATCAAAGTTTTTTTCTTCAAACACTTATAATAAAAAAGGGTTAAACATGCAGTCATTTGTGTCTATTTTACAAAATTGCATATTTTACATTATTTTATGTTGATTTTCCATATTTTATAAGAATATTTTAAAAAAATGGTCTGGTCTGTGACATTTACAGGAGTGAGCATGTATAAAAGTTGGTAGATTTTTGCCTGAAAAAATGTGAATTTCTTCAATGTTTGAACTTCAAACCCTTCTTAGACAATTTTTTTATAAATTACGGACCTCAAAAATTTAAATCTGGTTTTCACATAACATAAATAATTCAATTTTTTAACTATTTTTATTATAAAACCTTTTTAAATCAAGAAACATTTTATAATACTCTATTGTTAGACTATTAGATCCGGGTGAATTGTTGTTTTTCATTTAAGATAAAGTTTTTCTTATTTCTGATTTTGATATTACTTTATTTAATAAATTGTTTTCAAGTCATTTTTTTTACGTTAGCGTTAGAAAATAATAACTTCTGAGAAGTGTAGTCATTTTTTTAATTTTGTACAGCTTTTCATAGAAATTGTTAAATTCTATCAAAATATATCAAGGTTTATTTTTAATTTCGCCATTTTTATTGCTAATTTCGGATACACATTGTTTTGAGAGTTTTTCAAGACTAAAAACAAATTTTGAACATTTTTGTACCTTCTAATCTCCATTTGATTTTTGTGCTAATTGCCGCTCCTCCAGCATTTCCCTCCTATTTCATCTTTTTCCTCTTCTATATTATCAATTATGATTTCTTTATAGGAACCTTTCATGTTCTTATTTTAGTGCATTTTAAAATGATTTTTAAAGTTTTTTTTTTTTAATTTGGTTCTGTTTTTGCCAAAAAGTTGAAAAACTTGTTTTATATTTTCTTTACCCTTTTTCCACCAGTCTTTAAAATCTTCACATACTTTTGCTTTCCCCATTCTTGCCAGCTTGTTTCTACAAGGTTTTTATAATTGTCATTTTTGAGGAGTTTATTACACTGGGGGACCTAATTTTTGTTGAATGGGATTTGATAGGTGTTACTAATTAATTTATTAGAGCTAAATCCAAAAATGAACTGAGTTTTTTTTCTATCAAGTTTTGAACTATAAGATTTTCATTTTCTTAAAAAATGTGATAAAATATAATTTATACGGCACTCAACAGATATAAGCTTATGTTATCCAAATAATACGATACCTTCAAAAATTAAACAATTGGGCTAGACTGCAATGTTTATTTAACACTAATAAAGTTTTTACAAAAAATATGGCTACTGAAAATATAAATTTTCCAATTAGTTAAGGTAAAAATGTACTTTTATAGCTCTTTCTGGAATGTTCAGTTTGAGGATTATCGCGTTTAATGCTCCACCAAAAGTTGGCCATCATATGTACACTCCATCTAAACGTTTTTCCATAACCTTCAAATCTTGATAAGATTGTTCATCACTGACAGCACCAAGATTTCCTTGCTCATCACTGACAGCACCAAGGTTTTTAGTAAAATTAGCGAAATGGTGATGTAGAAAATGTAGTTTAATACTCATATTGCAACCAAGTGCTTTATAATTTTCCAACAGTTGCTGAGCGATTTCTTTAAAATTATGTGCACTTATATTTTCAAGAAAGTTCTTGACAATGTCTTTCAATGATATCCAAGCATTCTCCTCAAGATCCGGCTTTTGGTAAAATGTTTATATTTGGCGCAATGGTTATCACTATTTGGCACAATGCACAGTGAATCGTTTTATACAATCTAAATAGACAAAAATATTTTGTGAACGAATTTTATTGTTCTAGTCATGAAAGGTTGAAATAAATAATATTTTGTTGTTTTATTGAATAATTATCTTGGTTTTAATAACTTAGAAGTTTTTTTTGCGGAGGATAGGGAGAAAACCAAGTTATCGGACAAGTTACAATTTCCTATTCTTGGAGCCGGAACAATCAAATTACAAACCTTTACTTGTAACTTTTTGCTTCTTTTTACAGGTAGTTTTCTAAATGAATTGATAACAGGGTCAGATGTTATTAAGAGCATATTCAGCAAATCCATATTTTTTAGAAATACGTAACTTTTTTCAATCATTATTTTGTGCTTCTTGAGATTCTTCTGAGAGCTGGCCAGAATACACGACTTCATAACTTCCATGCTATGCATTAAAATTTTATGCACTGTAACAGGCATGCAATACCACGAATATAAATGTAAATATAAAGTTCTTGTTTCAGAACGAAGTTTTTCAAATTTGACACAATCAATGTCATGACCAGAAGATAGCGTTCTTAATAAAACACTAACTTTTTAAATTAATTTGACGTCTAATCCTGTAATCTATCTGCTCTTTTCTGGATTTATAAAAACCTGGGAGCTGTTTGCCATTATTTGTATTGCATATTTGTATTGTATTAAATAAAAACACTAAATTGTTTAGTATATTCACGAAATATGCATTACAAAAAAAAAAACAGTCGGCACAACTAAAAATTTTCTAAAACTGGTTATTTGAGACGAAATATCTGGATATTGAATAACAAAACATTAGTCAAATGTAAACGGTTTTCGACGAACCGATTATCGAGTATCCGGTTATCGAGTAACCTGTTATCAAGTAACTGGTTATCGAGTAATAAAAATTTTAAAAAATTTTAAAAGATTCCAAAATTCAAAAAAAAAGTTTTGAGCAAAAATATCCTCAATACCGCAACTATTTTATCATAATGACATCCACAAGATTATCTAATAATGCTGAATTTATTGCTTTTAAAGAATCAGTAGCGGCTCTTACTCATAGAATCGATTTATAAGAGCAAGCCATTAGGGATAAAGACAAAAAGATAGAAGAATTGGAAAATACTTGGTGTAGTTAAGGCGATTTGCCAATTTTTCGAATTCTTTCATTCGGAATTAGCATGATTTTATCAGCGTATTATGTCTACTCTAGAGCATTAGATATTATAATTTTTTTTTTGCTTTAGTTTTTTTTAATATTTGAAGATACTTTTTTTTTTTTTATACAACTTTTAATACCTTTTCACTACGCCTAATAGTAAATGTGAAGAATAACATTTTGGAGTCTTCAGATCACTTTCGCTTATCGGCTTTAACATGAATTTAGTTAAAATCTTTTGAAAAGGGTCTTAACCCAATATAGATACTAGTTCTAATCAGTTCTGACGTATATATATATATAGTTGTCAAAACACAAAATTTCTATCAATTTTCACAAAAATTGCTAGAATTTTGAGCAAGAAAGAACTTATAATTAAGAAAAATTGCCAATAAATGATCAGAACAGATTATATTATTAAACTATGATGTTCATTTCACTTAAACAACCACGGCTGTTTCAAACCGAACTTAACGGCTTCTTGTTATTTTTTGAAAATATTGACATAAGGGGTGTTACTAAAACTTCTATAACTTTTAAGATAATTTTGTTTTGTAAAAAGCATAAAAACACCAATAAAATGTTTCATCTTACAACATTTAATGCATTAGTAAAAAAACTTCTTTAAGTTTAAAAAAAACGCGACAAAAGATGAAGTTAGCTGAATTCAAGTAATTTGATGTTACTTTTTATCAAAAAAAAATCAGAAAAATTTATTTCTGATAGTTATTCTCAAATATACCCATTGTTTGACCATTACAAAAACAAAAAAACCTTAATTGTTTAAGTATAGCTAAAACAGACTTTATTGAGGTCTGAAAGCAAACCGCACTTTTTGCAAAGTTATGAAAAATGTAGTTAAAAGGGGGATTAGCTGTTAAAAGAGTACATTTTTAAACCTAGGAATTCTTGTTTTAGAAACTTATTTTCCTAAGCCAATAAATTCATTGCATTGCAAAATAAAGCCAGATTTCGATTTTGGAATATTTAGTCAAAACATTTAAAGCTTAAGCATTTATTTTTTTCTGTGCATACAGTTCTAATAATATGGTGTTAAGTTATTAATAAATAAACACTCACCAAGTCTAATAAAATAATTCATGACCAAATTTGAGTTTAAGTTTTTGAATTAACCTCGCTTTTGGTAGTAGAATTATTTTATAGCACTTGAATCTATAGTCTCTTCTCTCAGTAAATAAAGTGTTTGAATATACAAATAGCTAATTGAAATCTTTTGAAAATTTGTTTTTATTCCCATTAAAAACTGTTTTATAATCAGTTGGTTTACTGATAGGTTCTTTAAGTAGTAAACTATCTTTGTACATCCAATTGATATCAGATTCATACTCATGCTAAACCAGAAAAACAATTGCTCCACTCAAAATTTTGATAACGTTTACAAATTCTTAATTTATTGAACTAAATTTTTACACCAACTATTCCATTCTTTAACCAGCGAGGAGGTATGTAGAGCAGAGGTACTGCAAAGGTAGAACTAACTTCTGGTGATAAACATCGAATGGATATGTAATAAATCTATAAAAAAATGTTACATATAATGAAGGACAATACACTTTTTAAATTAAATACACAAACATACAAGATCATACCCAACCAACATACCAGTTGCTCTGATCACAAGTTAATATATAAAAGCTAGATTTTTACATACATTTGATGCAAGACTAGTATTCCATTCTTTAACCTGAGCGAAGTTATTGCATAGGTATAAATAACTTCTAAAGATAGGAACAGAATGGGCACCTACCTAATATATAAAATCAATATATTAAAAAATAATATTTTAAACTAACATTACACAAATATTAGAACAGAATAAAATTATCTTATATATAAATTAAAAATCTCATATAATTTATCTTACTTGTAAATAGTTTTTTTGTTGTTGTTGTTTTTAATTTTTTAAATATTTTAACTAAATTTGATGACCACAAACAAGACAAAGACCTTGTCTATAAAATGAATTTAGAACTTCTAATTGAGAACTCAATGAGTTACAATGTGTGTTGAGAGTCCTAAATTTAGAATTTAAATCTGTAATTTCAGCTTCCAACTTATATACTTGCATTTTAAATTTTTCTATTTGCTCCATATTTATTTTATTTTCAGAAGTTAATTGATCAATTTGATTCAGTAGCTCCTGACTGTTATTTAAAGCGAAAAAGTCATCTGCATCTGCTGATTTTTTTTTTTTTTGGGTGGAGCTTGCGACAATTGCATTTTAAAAGATTCTTCGTTTTTTATAGCTTTAAAATTTTTTTTATTTCTTTTTTTGGCGTGTTAACTTTAGGCACATTTTATCAAACTCGTCATTACTAGGCATATCAAAATCAATTGGCAAAAGAAAACTCATAAAACTAAATTAATCACCTCTTATTTTAAAAACTGTCATTAAAATGGAAATGACATTGTTACTGATCTTATCTGTCCTAATTAATCGCTTAACAAAAGGAAAGTTGCACCTATCTTCCCAACCATTTTTCCATCCAATATGTTGTTTTAGAATTTCCCTCTCAGTTGAATACATTGTTATCAAAATAATATTGACTTATTAATAAATATAATAAAAGCAAATAAAATAATATTAATTAAACAAATATATGCACTAGATAAAAGTGGATTTAACAACTTATCTGATATTAGTTTGATAATCAAAAGAGAAAAATTCCGCGTAACTTTGTTTACTTTTATACTTCAAAAATTGACTCGCCGAAACAGTTGTTTGGTGAATATTCGTTAAGAAATAGTTTGGGACGTAACGCATAAAGGTTACGTCATCGCAAAAAAACATCAACACAAATGTACGCCTAAAACTAACAAGATTAGTTGTAAAACATGACATTTTTAAAAACATATTTTATAACATAGCTGAAGGCACGTAAAATAATTTTTTTATTTTCATTTGCATAAAAGGTTGAAATTTCATTAACTTACGTCATCTATCAAAAAAGTTACGTTTTGCATTTAAAAACGATCAATTAAAAAATATAAATGCTTTAAAAACAGTCTTTTTGTAAAAAATTTTCTAGGATGACGCAGGAATCTGATAGAATGGATATTTAGGGTTAAGTGTTCTAAATTTCAAATATCAAGCACAAAGCTATGTTATGAATTCTTAGTTGGCCCAACTCATGTTTTCCGGAAAATATGCGAAAATTAGAAAAGTGGTTCTAAATTATTAAAAATATTTTGGCAATACTTATTTTTATACCAATTAATGTAAATATTTATTTAACAAGGAAAGATAGATCTTTTATATTTTTTTAATTGCAAGATGAAAGCATTTATATAAAAAAGTTAGTATTAATTTAAAGTTTGTGAATTTTTATACTTTTTATGCGGAAATACTTTTTTTTTTGATAAACTCATGATGTCACGCTCGTTTTTATATTGAGTGAAATACCCGTGCAACGTATATATTTAAAATCTTATTCAAATTTGGGCAAGCGAAAAAAAATTAAAGAATCTTCAGTCTGAGTTTTTTCGCTATAAATGTTTATATTTTATGATATTGCAAAGTTTATCATTTTAATTTTTTTCGTCTTTTCATAATTCACAGACTTGATTATTTAACGGGAATATGTCGTAGTCAACAAAATATCATACAGACACAATAATTTTTAAATTGCCTTAACTACACCGAGTAACAGAACGTCTACCCTTGATACAAGTAGTTGGGTTACTGCTGGAAAAAAAATAAAAAATCAGCTGAGCAATTAGCTGTTGAAAAACTGTTGATTGCTCAACAGACTGAAATCAAGAGCAAAGAAAACAATATAATCATGTATGACGTGGAAGAATCAAAGAAGAAGACCATGGCTTAAAAAATCGAAAATGACAAGCTAAACGATTCAAACATTCTCAAATAAATAGGTAAAGAAAGCACCGTGATTAAAAATTTAAGACAATTTAAGTCAAAAAAACCTGGACAGAACCGAACCTTAAAAATAGATCAGCAAAGAAGTGTCGATAAATATTTGAAAATAACTTTTTCTTTATCTTAATTTTACGTCAATTGATATCAAAATGAACGAGTTTAAAGTATTGTGTGATAAAAATAATCCTAAGTTGATTGGAGTAACGGAAACTTGGTTTAAAGACACATCTCTTGTAAAAATGGTTGGTTTTCACGTATTTATGAGAAAGAAATGGTGGAAGAAAAAAAGAAGAAGTTGCTCCTTATGTGAATTCAAGTATAATCCTGTATAAAGTGAACGAATTCTAGCAAGTTTGAACAGGTATGAGTAGTTTTAATTTGCGGTAAAGATAAATATTTGGCTTGGTGTATATACAGACCGAGTGAAAACTTATGCATCGATGCGCTTATCAGAACTTTAGACAAGTCAAAATTATTTATTGATGGTTATTGTTTTAAGGATATTCTATTGATGGGTGATTTTAATTTTCCAAATATAACTTGGTCAAATGGTAATGTACAATCGATATATGGAAATGTAATTGGTTCAACAAATGTATGACATCTTAATATTCTATCTTAATGAAGAGTGTGAAAGATTTGTACCCAAGGTAAATGTAAATTGTGTAAAAAAAAAATCCTTGCATTGATTGCAACCTTAAGATTTTAATAAGATTTAAAAAATAATTCCGATATTTGAATTGTTCTGTTAGTTGGAAAGCTATGAACAAGCAGTTTAAGAAAATGTTTAAAGCCGTGAAATATTTATATAGTTGAAAACAAGTATGGAAATCAACTTGTCATAAAGTCTATGAGAAATCCAAAAGTGTTATTCGATTACAATCAGCGAACTGTAAAAATCTTTGCTAAAGCCTCGATGTAACAAAACGATGATAAGCCTCGATGTAACAAAGCGATGATAGCCTCGATGTAATAAAACGATGTAATAAATGACTTGAAAGAAATTAGTTATTCTTCATGAGTATTTTCTTCGTGAATACTTCACGAGTATTTTGTTCGTGAAGAACCAAAATAAATTCCAAATTTATATTAAAGAAATAATGAAAAATGTTTGGAGATTAAGTATCTTATTATTACGTAAGATTAAGTCTGTAAAATATTAAAAAATTTTAATCCAGATTGATCGCGTGGAGCAGAAATCATTCAACCGTGTCTTCTTAGAAACTGTGCAGACGGCCTGGTAATACCTCTAATTATTATTTTTTTAAGAATCATTAGAGTACGGGTATCTACCTATTCTATTCTGTTACTACAATTTTCAAAAATGGAAATAAATCACTACCCGGAAACTATAGACCTATCTCGCTGACTTCGGTACCGAGCAAAATGTTAGAAGGCATAGTAGGGGAGTCGGTTATGAAACATATGGTTAAAAATAACTTTATTTTGCCTTTTCAACATGGATTTGTGAAGAATAAGCCATGCAACACAAATCTTCTTGAAACTTTAGATTAAATCTCATATCAACTTAGCCTTGGCTATCCAGTAGATGTCATTTATTTGGACTTTGAAAAGGCTTTCGATACAGTACCTCATCGTAGATTGATATAAATTAAAAGGGTATGGGATCAATGTTAAGCTGCTAAAATGACTTGAAACTTATCTTAAAGATAGAAGTCGTACAAGGTGAAGTAGGAGAAATATTCTAAGCATCATGCCACAAGGATCAGTAATTCGGTCAATTTTGTTTGTAATATTCATTAACGATCTAGCAGAACAGTTTGACTGTAACTCGAAACTTTATGCGGATGATACAAATTTAGTCAGGTCAAAAATAGATACGATGCTGAGTTATTGCAATTAGATTTAAATAAAGCTTTTAAATGGTCAAAGGTCAAAGGTGTAGTTAGAGATCATATACCAGCTTGAACCTCAAAAGCAAATAGAACTACTACTACTACTACTACTACTACTACTACTACTACTACTACTACTACTACTACTACTACTACTACTACTACTACTACTACTACTACTACTACTACTACTACTACTACTACTACTACTACTACTACTACTACTACTACTACATATATTTTATGATATATATTTTATGATTTTATGATTTATGTTGTTTTCTCTATTTTGGAACCATCTTTAAAAAAGATATAAAGTCTACTGCATCAAAATTTAATTGAAGTAAAATTCTTTTAGATTCTGTTTTAAATTTCTCTAGTGAATTATGTTCTTTATTGAACTTTATAAATAAGGTTTTTCCATGTAAATGGGTCCTCAATTTTGAATTTGAAAAGAACTCATTTTCAAAATAATTATCGAAACCAAAAAGATATTTTCTAAAAACTTTGTTAGATATTTATATTCCATGCCTCAATTTAAGCAATGGTAGTCATATTTGATATTTGAATGAAATCAACTTGTTTCTCCGTGCAGGAGAAACAAGTTGATTTCATTCAAATATCAAATATTCTCAACTCCATAACTCCGAAACACGAATCTTGACGAGCGGGCTTGCTAGTCAAGATTCGTGGTTCGGAGTTATGGAGTTAAGAAAGGGTTGTAAACACAATTAAAGAAACCTCCTCGGCTGTAGTGGCCTTCATCGCCTTGAGGAGATAAATGGAATTAAAGGTGAATAAGAAAATTTTTGTAAATGTTTAACTTATAAATACTTAAGGCCTTGAGACAATTTAATGGTAGTTCTCTATACGTAGCTCATTTTGCACCAAATACAGTCCTACACATGCGTGCTTTTGTTTACTGTAAAGTTTATTAACTTTATCGTAATTAGTAATAAATTTTATCGTAATAAATTTTCATTAGAGCTCTAATACTTAAAAATGGTTTTGTTTTAAATATTATTCAAGATTTTACTTTCAATGGATTCGAAGTGATTCTTCCATGACAGGTTTTCATCTAAAACTATTCTTAAAAAGTTAACGGTAGATTTTCTTTTAACAACTCCCGACGTTAAATTATTTTGTTTTATCACCACTTTTTGAAAAAATTGAGTTTTTGATAGATTTGTGTACAACAGAATAATGTTTTTCTACTGTACTGAAACCTAAGTTATGAGGAAAAGTTGCGGAGAAAACATGTTATAAAAAAAAATTTATTTGGCGTCTCCTAAAGTTTTTATTTTTTTTAATCGTTTTATCTCAAAACTCATAAATGTGGAGATAGAACAAGATAATTCTAACGTCACAAACCTTTCTTAAGATATTATTAAAGTTAAATGGATGTTATTAACATTATTAGTTTGTACATCTTTGTGTGAATAATAAAGAAATGAGACAATCAAGTAAAATATGCAGCTACTAAAGCAAATAGTATAATCTGACTACTAAATAAAACATTTAGTGCTTCCAATACTGGTAGTACCGATACCGTAATATCTGTATTACCGGGCTTTTTTAAATACCGTAATACCGGTATTGTGTTGGCTAAATACCGGTATTAAAAAATATATGAACAGGGCTTGTGCGCTTTCTTCACGTAAAACACAAAATAGAATATTTAAAACTACTAGGCGCGATAAACTAAGCTCGTTCAGCCTGTAATGAGAATATAAACCATGTTCGCTCAAGAGCTTGGGAAAGAAGAAATGATAAACTACTTAAATAATTTTTTTATAAAAATTTATTGATAAAAATTTTTAGTTAAAGATAAAAATTTAATTTAAAAGTAAAACTCTTTTTACCTGCAATTAACAAAGCAGGGTATTTCCATTTCTGCGCGTAATGTTTTTCTTTGAATTTACAAATAGAAGCCAAGACTTATAGCAATATGCATACTATTGTGACAGCTTTAACAAAAATATTTTTTTCATATTTTAGGCTACCTGAATATTTAAATTTATATATTTTCATTATTTTATTTTGTGTGTGTGTTAATGACGCAATAGTTTGAAAAATATTTTTCTAAACGCTTTATATTTTTCTAAACACTTTACTTTAGCCAGAAATATCTGATGACTGCTATTTCTCATTAAAAATATATTAAATATGAGTTGTAGAGATATAAAAATATATTAAATACGAGTTGTAGAGAATATTTCACTTAAAATACTCACAAGCAATTTATTTTCATAAAAACAACAACAAGAAATCGCTAAATTTTCACCTTCCATGCGTAACTTCCGTGCGTAAACATCATGAACTGGATTTAAACGACTGCGGTAACTCTAATAATTTAATAGTATTGCAATCCTGTAATTTTCTGAAAATTTCTACTAATGTTTAAAATAATATTTAAAAAGATATATACTGCTGGAGCTTATACTTTACGAGGAATTAAAGTTTATTTGTCTAGTAACTAAAACTGCGTTTTTCTGTTCCAATTTGTTTAGCTAATCGTTATCGCAACAATATACATCTTTCTATATTTATGAACGGTAATTTACTGGATGAGTCATCTACCCTTCATCTTCTAGGATTAATTCTTACTTCCAATCTTTCTTGGAAACTATATGCAAAATCCATTACAAAATTAACATCTGCTAAGGTTGCATCTCTTTATTTGTCCCTGCATGCTCCAAAAACTTCTATTCGTCTAGTTTTTCCCCCCTCACTTTAACCCTTTGGAACTTTCCCATATTCATGCTTTCCTGACTTATGTAACCTTAAACTTTTTAAGTCTTCTGTCAACCGTTTCCTTGCTCTATAACTTTATTATTTTTTTCTAGTTACTCCTAACATAATAGTGGTTGCTTGCAGCCTTGTTGGGAGTAAACCAGAATTAAAAAAAAGTCATCTGATAAACGTTCTCTTGCTTCTTAAACTTCATCTTTTTTCTTCCAGTAGCTTCCAACTCTAATAGTGGTTGCTTGTAACCTTGTTTAAAGTAAAGATGTTAAAATATATATTATTATTTTTGCAATATAGCAAGTTATGCTTACTTGAAAGTAATTCTACAAATTCTGCTTCAAGATATCAGTACCCACTTATACTAGTTTTAGTAGTGAGAAAGTTCTTTTAAGAGGGATGCAAGGAATTCTACTGATAACTTTGGTAAGTAATGATCTCAAACTAGATCATCAAGTTCTTCATGAGTAATAAGTTTTGATGTAATTTCTACAATATCAATCAAAACCATGAACAAAATCAAAACCTTGAACATCACCACTGTCTTCACAACTTGAGTTGTCATCACTTTCAATTTCATCCAGCTGAGTAGGAGTAGTATGCACAGGAATGTCTTCGCAATGTCCTACAAACCCCAGGGCTGATTATACATTAGGAAATTGAGTCTTATGTCAGCTTCTTTTCTTGAATCTAACAAAATTTGTTATGCAAAAATGACAGTCTTTCACATGTTTTAAAGGTTTACGCCAAATCATGGACACACTAAATGGTATACTTATCACTTTACAGAAAATAAAAAATACAGAAAATACAGAAAATAAAAAATCGTTAATAGTATTAATAGATATTTATATTATAATAATTTATACTTATTAAACATGTCTATCACACTTGTTGAAGTTAAAAAATTGATAACGGAAATGTTTATGAAGTTTAAGATCGAGACGGAAGAAATGCTGAAGCAACAAGAAAATACTTTTATCAACATAGTTAGTTCTAACACAAAAATATTAAATGATCGATTAGACAGAGTTGAACTTAACATCCTTCAAAACTCAACCAAAATAGCATCAATTGCAAAGGAAGTAGAAGAAATCAAAGAAAGTTTAAATTTTCATGAAGATCTTTTCGATAAAAAAATAAAAACCGCCATTGATTGTCTCGCAAAAGAAAATCTGGCAAACATCAAAGTACAAAATAACAACCATGAACTTATAAAAATAAATAACAAACTCAGAGAGATTGAGGATAGGTCAAGGCGTAATAATCTAAGAATTGATGGTGTCCCTGAAAATGACAATGAAAGCTGGGCTGAATGTGAAAAAAAGGTAAAAGAAATATTCAACAACATATTAGGAGTCAAAAGTGTAAACATTGAAAGAGCACATAGAATAGGCAAAGTTGTTCACAACAAACATAGAACAATAATCCTAAAACTTCTGGATTTTAAGGAAAAAACTGAAATTCTCAACAACTCTTACAAATTAAAAGGTAAAAATATTTTCATATATGAAGATTACTGTAACGAAACGAATGTTATACGAAAGACACTACGTGAAAAAATGAAAGTAGAAAGACAAGCTGGCAAATACGCGTACATTTCATACGACAAACTTATTGTACGAGATTGGAATTCCAAAAAAAGTAATATCTTATCTTTTTAAATTTATTTTTTATTTTTTATGGTCTACAATAAGTTGATCACTAAGTCTTCCTAAAAGATTTTCAAATTGTCGCATACTATTATTTATTGCTAAATCTAAATTATAGCGAAAATGGAAACAGCTAATAATGATTTTGAAAAAAAAGTTAATTTATTTGAAACGTATAGATTACACTTAGACGACGAATCCGATCCGGATATTAATTATTTTAATGAAATTAATTCTCCTGAATTTGAAACCTCTTATTTTTATCCTAGTAACATGAGCAAATATTTAAAAGGCGATAATAAAAGTGATTATCTTAATGCAGTCCACATTAATATACGTAGCTTAAAAAGGAATTTTGAAAACTTATTAAATTTTATTAGCGAAGCGGAAAGTTCTTTTAATTTAATTTGTTTAACTGAAACGTGGTGTTTACAAGCAGATTTTAAAAATAATTCAAATCTCCATCTCCCAGGTTTTGATCCAGTAATTTTAGAACGAAGTACTAATAAGCGAGGAGGAGGAGTTTTATTTTTTGTTAAAAATAACCTTCTGTATAAAGTTCGAAGCGAAATGTGCGTTTCTGACGAAAACAAAGAGATTTTAACAATAGAACTTATCAATAAGCGTTCAAAAAATATACTAATAAGCTGTTGTTACCGGCCACCAGCTGGAAGAATTGAAAACTTTGGCAAATTTTTACTAAAAAACATAATAAAGCAAACTGATCTTGAAAAGAAAAAAAATTACTTGATTGGGGATTTCAACATAAACTCCTTTGATTATTATGAAAATCAAAGTTCGAGAAAATTTTTTAATGGTTTATTTGAAACTGGAACAATACCTTTAATTAATCGCCCGACTAGAATCACAAGTCATTCATCATCATTAATTGATAACATTTTAACAACCGATTTTTTTAATAAGTCGCTAAAAAAAGGAATTATAAAAACCGACGTTTCCGATCACTTCCCGATTTTTTTTTCTATATGTGTTAATTTAAAAAAAGAAAAGCAGGGAAAAGTTTTTATAAAAAAACGGCTTATCAATAATAATAATTTAAATTCTTTCAGAGAACAACTATCACTTGTAGATTGGGGTTATATTAACTTTAATGATAATATCAACATAATCTACGACAATTTTTTCAAAACTTTTCACCAAGTGTATGATTCCAATTTTCCTTTAATTGAAATAGTTTTAAGCGATAAAGAAATATCATCTCCATGGATTACTAAAGGTCTCAGAAAATCGTCAAAAATTAAGCAGAAGCTTTACATAAAATACCTAAAATCAAAATCTGAAAAACATAAACAAAATTATAAAACTTATACAAACTTATTTGAAAAGCTTCGCAAAAGTGCAAAAAAAAACTACTATTCAAACTTGCTTAATAAATATAAGCACAACTCAAAACGCGTCTGGCAAATCATGAAGGAGGTGTCTGGAAAACTTAAACCAAATAAAAATTTACTTCCAAATTTTATACAAATTGATAACAAATTAATAAATGACTCAAATGATATTGCATTTGAATTTAATAAGCTTTTCACCACTATCGGTACAAAATTAAGCGATAGTATTTCGTTCGTTAAAGATAAATCTGTTGATGAGTTCGAAACATCAATAAGTTCTAATCTAAATTATACTGAGTTAACTTTTAATGAATTTGAGGTTGCTTTTAAGTCATTAAAACGTAATAAAGCTACTGGGTATGATGATATTAACACAAATATTGTGATTGATTCCTACGATGTTATAAAAGATATTCTTTATAAAATCTTCAGAGCATCGATTGCACAAGGGTCTTTTCCAGATAAACTAAAAATAGCAAAAGTAACTCCAATCTTTAAGACGGGGGATCGTACAAATATAACAAACTATCGCCCTATTTCAGTTCTTCCAGTTTTTTCAAAAATTTTAGAAAGAATAATGTACAACCGAATCTACTCTTATCTTGTTGAAAATAAAATTCTATACGAAAACCAATTTGGTTTCAAAAAAAATAATTCAACCGAGCATGCCATTCTTCAACTAACGCGCAATATAACTGACTCTTTTAAAGACTCTTGTTTTACACTAGGAGTGTTTCTTGATTTGTCTAAGGCATTTGATACTGTCAATCATCAAATTCTGTTAAAAAAACTAATATCATATGGTATTAAAGATAAAACCCTATTATGGTTTGAAAGTTATCTTACTAACCGTAAACAGTTTGTTTACAATAAAGATTCTATATCTCATCTATTAATGAATATAACATGTGGTGTTCCACAAGGATCCATACTTGGTCCACTTATTTTTTTAATATACATAAATGATCTTCATAAATCATCAAACTTAACAACAATAAATTTTGCAGATGACACTAACTTGTTTTTGTCTCATAAAGATATTAATATGCTTTTTACTAATATGACAAATGAATTAAAAGAAGTATCTGTTTGGTTTAAACAAAATAGATTGTCTCTAAATATAGAAAAAACTAAATGGACACTTTTTTATCCACCTTCAAAAAAACAGAAACTGCCTCATATCATGCCAGACCTTTTAATTGATAATATAATAATAAAAAGAGAAAAAGTTACTAAGTTTCTTGGAGTATATATTGATGAGAATCTATCTTGGAGAAATCATATTGATAATACCTCCAATAAAATCGCTAAATGCATTGGAATTCTCTATAAAGCAAGAAATGTATTATGTAAACACCAGTTAACACAATTATATTATTCATTTATACATTGTCATATAAACTACGCGAATATTATATGGGGAAGCACTCATAGAACAAAACTAAAATCTCTTTACCTTCATCAGAAACACGCAGCTCGCGCAATAAATTTTAAAAATCGGTTTTTTCATACGAAACAACTTTTTAAAGAAATGAATATTTTAAATGTATATCAACAAAATGTCTTTAACATTTTATGTTTCATGTTTAAATGTAGAGAAAATTTGTTGCCAAACGTATTACAAAATCTTTATTGTATGAAACCTAAAAACAAATATAATCTTCGAATTAATAACAATCTTATTGCCCCTTTTTGCCATAAAAGCAAAGACCAGTTTTTTGTTTCTTATCGAGGTCCTTATCTCTGGAACAAAATAGTCTTACCAAATTTTGATTTTTCTACCCAACTGACTTTTGCCTCATTCAAACAAAAACTTAAAAGAATTATATTTTTAATTGAAAATATTTTGATTTACTTTTAATTGTTTTTTTATTTTGTTTGTTTGTTTATTCGTTGTTGTTCTATTTTGTATATTTTATTTATTTTTTAATCTTGGCTTTTTAAAATTTTATCTTGGTTTTTACATGTTTTTGCATAAAGTTGTATTATTATTATTATTTCACTTAAGACATTGTATTTTTATCAAAAATTAACCATATATTGTAAAGGGCTTCATGACAAGATCCACATGATCTTCTAGAAGTCCTGTCGTTACTAATGTAAAAATTGTAAAATATAATTGGTTATTGTAATATTTTTAAACGGCAAAATATTTAAAAAAAAAAAAAAAAAAAAAAAAAACTTTTACACCACTTTCCAAAAGGACTTCAGAAAGTTTACAAATAACATGAGGCGTCAAAGGTTTGATTCCGACATCAGATCCAATATTTTAAATTGGAATTTATAATAAAATTTAAAATGCAGCCTATTCTATTGAACTTCAAAAGTTTAAATTAATTTTATTTTAGTATTAAAAAAGCTAAACATTAATTAAACGTTGTTTATAAATTATGAACGAATTGAAATGTTAATAGTTGATAAGAGTAGTAGTTATAATAACATGTTATATGTGTTATATGTTATATGTGTTATATGTGTTATATGTTATATGTGTTATATGTGTTATATGTGTTATATGTGTTTATGTTATATATGTTAAATGGACGTACTTTAATGAATTTGATGCAAATGTAGTAAACTGTATACTTTGTGAGAAAAAGTATTCAAGAAAAGAAGATTCACCAACGTTGTTAAAATGTCATTTAAAGTCTTTGCATGTTATTGAATACATAGAATCAATTAAGCTATAAATAGCAAAAAAATACCATCTCTACCATATAATTCCTTTTCAAGAGACAAAAAACAAAGCAAACCACGTTCAAGACGCTTCGATAAGGAAACACTAGTCAGCTTTTTCTAATCCTAAGTCAATGTAAGTAGATAATTCAGTTTCTTTAATTTTGTGGAAGATATCAGATTTTGACAGCTTATTCTTTTTTTATTAATTTTTATTAGTTAAGAGAAAGGCATGTTTTTGCGTCATTTATTTGCTATGAGTTGTACCTTAAATAGGCTAGTAAATCAACTCAATGAAAAACTTTACTAAAATCTTATTTAAAAATGATTTTTAAACAGAATCTAGTTCTTATGTTTCCATTTTAAATTTGACAAAGTCATATAATACCATAAAACGCATAACATTACTGAAAACTTTGAAAGAGTAAAAGTTGTTTTTAAATGCTACCCAGCAAATGTCTCTTGGAAGATGTTTGGAAGAAACATCCCCAAAATAATAGATTGAAGTGAGATTGAAGATGTTATTTATAAAAAGTTTAACGAGATTCCTCTTAGATGGCTAGTAAGCCCCAAAAAAATTCAGTGAAATTTGCAATTGTGTACTAAATACGATACGTGCAACGAAGCTAGCCAATATTCATCATATCTATTATGCACTTCAGTTGCACCTTGGGTGAGAGTTAGACTAGATTCTAATAAAGAAAATGAAAAATTAAAATGCAAAAAAATTTCCACGCATTTTAATCGCTATAAAATTGTTTAAAGGGAACTTAAAGAAAGTCAAAAACATAAACGCAACTAAAAAGCTTTAAGTGTGGTGCAAGCTTCAAGTATGGAGCGAACTTCAAGTGTGGTGCAAAAGTGTAACACGCGTTAAGAGGCCGCTTTATTGATAAATTATTTTTTATTATTACATTTATTTATTATTACATCTCGTGTTAAGAAAACCGCTTTATGCATAATTTATTTTTTATTATTACTATTTTTTTTTTTTATCAAACTATAAGGTAATGATTAATTAAAAAAGTTAATCGAATCTTCCAAATCATTTTGTAATATAGTTCATTTAGTTAGTAATATTGACATACTGCTAATTTTAAACTCGGGTCTGTTTAAGGTAATTTTTGCATAAAATTGATATAAGTTTTTAAACAAATTTTATGTAAAACTTTATGTTCAAATAAAAATAAAAAAAAATAAAACTCACTTCCCCATGGCTTTTTTTTTGATAAACTTATTTTATGAAGGTTTTTACTTAATGAAAACAACAAAGAAAAATGTATTCTTATCAGTGAAGATCCTTTACTAAAATGCGAAGAAAATAAAAAAATTCGGTTGCTCGCCATTATTTATCGTATCCACCAGGTTTAAAGTTTTTTTTATTGATGCTTCTTTTTGAATTTTGGTCAAATTTATCAAACTCTTAAGTGTTTCTATATATATATATATATATATATATATATATATATATATATATATATATATATATATATATATATATATATATATATATATATATATATATATATATATATATATATATATATTATGTCATATTACTTATATATTTTGTCAAGAATTATGCAAATAAAGCAGAAAATCAGTTGATTTGTAAAATGCCATATATAAATCCAATTAAACGTTTCCTAAGAAACAAATTGAATTAGGCACATTTTTGTCAATAACATACTCTCGGTTTTTCTTACATTTAAGGTGGTATCCAGCCATTATTTTAGTGAAAAATGGAGAAAAAAAGAAAAATTTAAAAAAATGTTGTTTAGACAGTTGAACCTTGTCGAATTCAATAGTAAAAATATTTTTTCCAAAATGATTTTAGAATATCAATAATATTCTTCTCAAACACACGATTTATTTGAGTAGTGTACATGATTTATAATTTCAAAATTGATTTTTCTCAATTTTTGTTTTTTTATGAGTAGCTGTAGGAAAACAATAATATCTCAAGAAAAAAAACTTTATTTTAGCTTCAAATTTTCAGGATATGTTCATTATTAATGTTTTGAGTACCTGAATCTAAAATAAAATTTAAAAAAATTAAACTTAACCTACAATTATCATATCAAATGTTTTATCGCTAAAAATAGTTTTTTATACTATTAAGTCTGCCATTTTTGATCGTTTAAATTTTTTCAAAAAATTTTTTGGTTTAGGCACAAGCTACCCTAATATACTAGCATTTTGCAAACTATTAACCTTTAATATTGATTTAATCTTGAGATATATATGTTCTTAAGACGTTAACTTTTTCACCTTTTAATGCTGAGTCAGCAACTATCTTTTTTCAAATTAAAAAATTTTTTGCAATACGTTTTAGATTTTAATCTATTATGGTAGTAATTCATCAAAGGTATTTATTATGTGCAAAATATAAGAAAAAGAAATAATGGCTGGATATCACCTTAAATAGTTGTTTAATAAAAATCTTGTCTGATAGAAAAGATGTCTGATAGATAAATAATTTATTTTTGTCAAGTAATTACAATGAGTTGATGGACAATACGACATTTGCTTTTAAAAAAACGTTTGCCTTCATTTATTCGTTTTGCTCGTATTTGTTTTCTTATTCTTTTTCTTTTTGTTGAACGTTAATTTTAAAGTTACAATGAAGTTTAGTTTAAATAATTTTTGCAATTTAATAGGATTAATTTATTTCATCTATGACATCAGAAGAACCGTTATCAAAAAGACGATATAAATGTTATTTATATTTTTTTTATAGTCTCAGTTGCTTATCTTTTATTTGTCAGCAAAATTGGCCATTAAGTCCATATTTTTATTACATCAAAAAGATAGTTTTGTCTGTATTCAATTATTTTTATTTTTATTTTATGTCTTTATTTTATTATTTGTCAATATTATATTTTCTGTACCTTGCTGGCAACGCTTATCGATCAATTATTAATTTAATTAATTTTAAAAATAAAACAAACAATAGAATGCAAATTACTACTAATCCGATTTTGCTCAAAATATTTGATTTAGAATTTTTGTGGTTAAGTTAAACCTTTTTCTACATTAAAATGCAGAAATCTAAATATTGGCAAACTTCTCAAATAAAAATTAACATATATAAATAATATAGGAATAATGTTTATACAATGTATTAAGTAATATACAGCTATGTACAAATAAAAAATTATTTATTTGAATTAATACGCGTAAAGAATTTTTTTTTCTTATAGTATAAGAAAAAAAAAATCTTTACGAGTATAAGTTATACTTAAGAGTCATTTTTTGTAAGAATCAGGCAGTCAATGGAAGTGACCTCCTCCAAATTGCTTGAATTTTTTATATATTGATCAGAATATAGAAAAAACCTGTTGGGGAAAAAAAAAATTTTCAAAAATGTTTCGTTCACTCGGAATCTGGGCTTAAATTTTTGAGATTTTTTTAAAAATTTTTAGAAATTTAGTTTTTGCCACCTTTGAACCCATTTTTTTGGCAAGGTAAAAAGTTGCACATAGCTTTTGTAGTTAATATCAGACGTAACCCAAAAGCTCTCTCCAAAAAATATAAAAAAGTTGCGTGACACTGTGCGGTTGGCTAATTATCATAGTTCAAAAGTACAAAATCAATCAGTTTTGTCAACTTTTAATCGGAGTTAATTCTAGCGGCGAAGTGTTGCACACAATTTTTCTTTTAGGATTTGAAATTATCAAAGGTATTGAGTCTAAAAATGCAAAGAAAGTTATGTGATACCTAAGGCCTATTAATATATTAAGGCTTGAAATTGGAAAAAAATGTTTTAGTATACTTACAAAATGAACCATTACGGCAGAGGTGCTTAGTTTTGTAAAAATGTAAACATATCCAACTGTCAATACAAAAAGGTCCTAACATAATAATAAAAAAAATTCGTGTGATCTTTAGATATTAAGTTAAAAATGAAGGTACAAATTGTTAAAAATGATTAAGTACGAAGAGATATTTTTTTGGACACACAGATGAGGTTTTCGCTCACAATAAAATTTCTATCATCCAAAATTAGCATTTAGCATTACACAAAACATTGCACGTAATGTTAAGAAAAAATTTAAGCGTTTCTGACTATGATATAGAAATCATAACAATTGAAATAAATAATAATAAAAAACAATACATGATCAGAAGTGAATTATTTAAATTTACGTCATAACCAAATAACTTGTGGTGATCGAATGGAAGAAGAATCGCTGATATCACGATTGTGGAGAAACAAGTTAGTGGGCGGTTGTTTACTTTACCATAAAAATGTCTTAACTTTATTTTAACGATCTTTAAAATTTGCATAAATAGAGTAGATATTTTATCATTGCTATTGAGAAATAGGTACTGCATAAATAGAACTTGTTTTTAGTTGAGTATGAAACAAAACAAATATTTTTATGAAAACTGTTGTTGCTTTTCAAAAGGAAATTGTGGATCATTCAAAAAACATAAAATCATAAACAAAATGTTCTACATTCATCAGCTGGGAGATGTTGATGTTAAGAAACACCTCATCAACTTAAAGGTAATTATGTATTTTAAATTTACGCAGACTGTAATATAATTTTTATAGTTACATACTTTATAACTTCTCTGCAATAAGATTTTGAGACAAAGTTCTTTAAACAAAAAAAAATAGCTCTTTTAATTAATTCCTCACTCTTTTAATAAATAATCACTAAATTAATCACACTCTTGCAATATTGTATTTTAATAATAACAACAATGTATTTCAAACTTGTAAACATTTTTCGTGAAGAGTCAGATTATAAACAATGCTTTAAATGACACACTTAATAATTGTTTAAAAAATTGTTTTTAGGTCATGCGATTAAACGATAATAGTATTTGGGAAGAAAATGGACTTATTGCAAATAGACTTAAAAGAAATCTTGAAAAGGATGAACAAATATGTGCTTTTCACCGGTACACGTTTGTTATTGCATGGAGTCCTCCAAAAACATGCTTTCATCCTCACCATCTAAATATAAAAGGAAAAAAATCTCCCGCTTTAAGGGCGTCACCAATACATGTCGTCATATCAATGTCAAAGCGATACAATGAAGTATTTTCAGTTGGTGCAATGCTGTGTTTTACCCATTTAAAGCAAGAAACTGCTTTATCTAGAGTCAACGAAAACACCAATTTATGTACAGAAACACAAACACAACAAGAACAAACATATATGACACCTGCTACTCCAGATGAAGAATTTGATCCCGGTGAAATTAATGTTTCACAGGAGATTTTGGACGAATCTCTAAGAAGCCGTGAGAGTGTAACTAAGGTTCTTAATGCAAGTCCAATAAAATTTAGATTAAAAAGGAAGTTCGAATATCTGGAAGATACTACTAAAGATAAGTTAAAACGCAAGTATGTTCGCCTAGAAAACTTATTAAAGAAAAAATTTGCGGAAGCTGTTGCTCCTGGACAAGAGGAAATACTTATAGATTTTCTTAACAGTAAAAATGTTGATGAAATAAATGGCCCTCTCCCAATTGAAATTATTCGTGTTCAGAAAGTATATAAGCAAAGTGATTCCATGGGAAAGTTAGTTATCCTCTCATTATTAGACCATACCAAGTATACCAAAAAGTTTATAATGAACACATTTGAGTGTACCAAACATCGTATAGAAACAGCAAGAAAATGGCATGCATCTCATAAAGGGTTGGCATTTCCAGAGAAGAAAGTATTCGTCCGATCTAGTCTTGATCAAACAAAGTGTGAACATTTCTTAGACTTTATATTTACAAGCGGTATTTTGCATGATGTTGCTTATGGAATAACCAAATTAAAATACGACAGCGGTGAAGAACAAAAGATAGTGCATACAATACTGACGACAAAATATAGCCACGCTAACATGTTCTATCGAAAAAGTTGTAGTGAAAACAATTATATACCATTATCTGATTCAAGTTTGTGGAAAGTATTGCATGCAATAAAACCTTCAAGTCGAAAAAGCTTAGCTGGATTAGATGATGTTACTGCTTCAGGCATGAATGGTTTTCAAACATTACAAAAATTGGCACAAAGATTTAGTTCTAAATCTCTCGAAGCTGCCCTTGAAAAACGAAAAAGGTATTTGAAAACAAGTTATCAAACCAATTGTAGTGTCAATGACTCAAACATTTCTTCTCATAGCTCAAAACATGCCTTATCAGATCCATCTGAAAAAAATCTTCAATCCAACACAGAGATATCAGAAGTGGTATGTGCCGATTGCTATGATTTGTGCAAAGCTATCGAGATGATCAAAGAACTAACAATTCAAAATTCTGACGATGCTGATTCTATTTATGATTTGGAAATTGCTGTAAAGAATGTATTCAACTACATAAAACACCTGATGAGAGATTCTCAACAGAAAAAGGCAAAAATCGAAGCTTTTAAGCAATTAAACGATGAAACTGCTTTCTGGCTTAAAGATTTTTGTCAAAAAATTCTTCCGGTTCGATACAGAGAGGGCCAAAGAGAGTATTTTGGCAAGAAAGGAATGAGTTTACATGTGGATATATTCTTCATAAAAATAGCAGGAAAGTTATTCAAACGTGTTTACTTTACTTCAATGTATAGGTGTGATCAGGGAATAGGTGATGTTGTTTCGTTAGCCACTGCAGTTTTAGACCAATTCAGAATTGATCAACCGCATATCAAGAAAATGTTTACCAAATCTGATAATGCCGGCTGCTATCAGGGAAATCTTTCAGCTGAAGCAATCTACAATGTATGCAAAGAGAGAGATATAAAGTTGCTGAGATATGATTATAATGAACCCTGTTGTGGAAAAGATCAATGTGACAGGGAGAGTGCAGTTGTAAAGACAATTTTAAGGAGTTACGTTGACTCTGGTAATAATCTTTTGACTACTGAAGATATACACAAGGCTATGCATTATAGTTTTGGCGCTAAAGATGCAAAGGTAGCAGTTGCTTAAATTAGCAATGATAAAACTGTAGTTACTGGACCAAAGATTAAGAACATTAGAAACTATCACTCATTTGAGTTTTGTGAGAAAAGTATGAAGATGTGGCGTTATTTCAATATTGGTGAGGGAATTGAACAAGAGTATGGAAATCTTAAAATTCAACCCTCGATTAAGTTGTTGTTGCCATATAGCAAAACAGATAATTCAATTAAGCGTAACAAGTCACTTAAGGAAAAACAGAAAAGAAGTGACAGGCAATTATGTTCATTAAGATTTTGCACTGAAATGAATTGTACTTTATCATTTGAAAGCGATGCTGAGTTAGAAGAACACATGCTATCCGGTCTTCATACAGTTCCGAAATCATTAACATCATTGGATAAAGTTCGCAACTCGTTTATTCATAAGATGAAAATCACTTCACAACTAAATATGCCAATTTCTTCATCCTCTAACAGTGCTTCCGTAAAAGACAAACCACATTGCATGAACATTTTTCTATTGCAAGGTTGGGCATTACCAGTTCGAAGTTCTTTTAGATTTTCAAATCAGCAGAAAGAACTGTTATATAAATACTTTATTCGTGGAGAAGAATCAGGTAATAAAATGAGCTCTGAGCAGGTTCACATGCAGCTGAGGAGAGAACTTCCGCCTGATCAATATGTAACTAGCCAACAGATAAGATCTTTATTTTCAAGGTAGGCATTGTTGCTATCAAAACTTTTGCAAATTAGATTATGTTTCTGACTGTTAAATAGTTCTTTTACAAATATGAAATTAAAATTTAGGTGAAAGTTATAATTTTGTGTGTTTGTTTACATATGTTTAAAAATATGTACAATTGATATTGTTATAGATTTAGTAACCTGAAAAGAAAAGGTAAGCTGGTAGAACCGACAACAGAAAATAATGAAAATAGTCAGGTTAACGATAACAAAGAAGTTTATGGCGAAAATGATGACTTTAATCTGGCAGGAGACAATGAAGATGATAATAAATATGAGGAAGACATCGCCAATCTTGCAAAAGAAATTTGTCTTGTATGGAAAGTGAATGATTGGGTTGCTGTTGCATATGAAAAACAATGGAATATTGGATATATTGTGGAGGTAATATTATTCAAAGTATATATTAGTTTCAAGTTTTTATTTTGTTTTACAAAACAGTGCTCTAAAATAAAAGGAATATAAATAAATAAAATGTAAAAATAATTTCAGAATGACATTATATAAGACTTTACAAGTTTTATTGAATGTAAGCAAAATTAAACAAATCATAAACTCTTTATTATATTATTTTAAATGTTGCGCTAATACTTTTAGGTATCTATAACTGGGATCAGAGTTAATTGTATGATTAACGGGCAAGAGAAGAATACTTTTCGCTGGCCAGTTACTACCGAGGAGATAAATAACCAAACTGATAAAATTATCTGTTTAGTAAATGCTCCTTTTCTAATCAGTGGTTGTGGCGATTATTCATTATCCGAAGAAGACTATAATGCAGTCATATCATTATTCTTAGAGAAACTTACTGCAGCAGAGTAGAAATTATGTGTGATGTGGTGGATAATGTGTGTAAATGACTCTATTAATAAATGAAAAACTAATTTTTAAATGGAAAAACATTTAAATGTTTGATATATGTTTTATTTAATTAGCAATATAGTTATCTTGATGTTAGATTTTTGTTCAGTTTTTAATTCATGTTATATCATGCGTGTGACAAAATCACACGAATTTTTTTTATTATTATGTTAGGACCTTTTTGTATTGACAGTTGGATATGTTTACATTTTTACAAAACTAAGCACCTCTGCCGTAATGGTTCATTTTGTAAGTATACTAAAACATTTTTTTCCAATTTCAAGCCTTAATATATTAATAGGCCTTAGGTATCACATAACTTTCTTTGCATTTTTAGACTCAATACCTTTGATAATTTCAAATCCTAAAAGAAAAATTGTGTGCAACACTTCGCCGCTAGAATTAACTCCGATTAAAAGTTGACAAAACTGATTGATTTTGTACTTTTGAACTATGATAATTAGCCAACCGCACAGTGTCACGCAACTTTTTTATATTTTTTGGAGAGAGCTTTTGGGTTACGTCTGATATTAACTACAAAAGCTATGTGCAACTTTTTACCTTGCCAAAAAAATGGGTTCAAAGGTGGCAAAAACTAAATTTCTAAAAATTTTTAAAAAAATCTCAAAAATTTAAGCCCAGATTCCGAGTGAACGAAACATTTTTGAAAATTTTTTTTTTCCCCAACAGGTTTTTTCTATATTCTGATCAATATATAAAAAATTCAAGCAATTTGGAGGAGGTTCACTTCCACAGTTTCAGGAATTTGCCTGATTCTTAGAAAAAACGGCTCTTAATTCTTAACGCATGACGTCTTTTATGTCATACCTTCTTAACAGACAATTTTAAATATATTGATAACAAGTGTTTGCGATTTTTGACATGGACAACCAAATAAATGATTTTATTTTGGTATCGAATAATTAATTTTTGACGCGACAATTAAGTAATTAACAAACAATTGTTGTTGTTTTTTTTTTGCGATAAATAGTATAAAAAAGTTATATAGGAAACTAAGTTATTAAAAATATAATACAAATTAAACAGATTACACTATAATCCTTTACTCTAACACAGCCTTTCTACTATCACGCATTGCAAAAAAGTTTCGCTACTACCGTTGATGATGCATCGCCTGCCTACATTTTTTATTGACAGAAAGAGATTATTAATTTTTATAAGTTTATCAAACTAAAAAAAATGATGAAATTCAAAAAGTTTTAAAACTTTAATAAAATCAAATCAATTCAAATCAATCAATATATTTTCACTTTAATAGTCCTAATATTACAGTACAGTCCGTAATTATTTTCGTATCGTCCATAATTATTTTCGCATCGCCCGTAATTATTTTCGCGTCGTCCATAATTATTTTCGTATAGTACATAATTATTTTCGCATTGTTCATAATTATTTTCACATCATTCATAATTATTTTCGTTATGATAAGACATATTTTTAGATAAAGTTAATCAGCTTTAATGCAAATTTGAGTTTTAATATGGCATCAAGTAATGAATATAACGACGAAAATTTTAAGAATTCAACTGCCTAAAATAACTCTAATAGTTCGGTTACAAAAGAAACTATTGATACAATAAAGCGTATGATGTCATCAGGTGAGAAAAATATTATTTCAAGAGCTACAGGTTTATCTATTAGAACAAAATTGGGACAGTTCAAAATTGGGTTGTAAAATTAGAAAACAATCCAGATATTAGCCCCAAAAAACGGGGTAGACGTTCAAATATGAATAATCAGCGTAGAAGAGAAATAGAATTATTAATTTCCACTAACAACTCTTTAACTACAGTTGATATTTCAGAACAAATGCCCTCAGATTTAAAATGTTCAACAACAACAATAAAAAGGAAAATCAGAAATATGGGTTATACTAGAAAACGTCTCAAACCTATAGTTGCTGCAAGAAATTCTTCACAAGTAATTTCTCAAAGTTTTTTATATTGCAATCATATATTTCCTCTTTTGGATAGAGATCTAATATTTACTGATGAGACAGGTTTCAACCTACACCAATCAAGGCACTACGGATATGCACTTTCAGGTAGTACGCCATACATAACTGTTACTACACAGAGAGGAAGAAATGTAAGTCTTATTTGTGCAATTTCTGTTGATGGTTGTATCCCGTTTAAACTGAAAATTGGTTCATTTAATGCAGAGACAATGAAAGACTGCGTTTTAGAAAGTTTTTTTTCATGCTATAAACAACAGAAGATTAATAGCAGTGATGAACACTGCCATGTTCCATCACTCATCGACCGTAACTTCTGTACTACAGAACAGTAATTGCACCATACATATCTTCCTCCTTATAGCCCCCAGCTTAATCCTATAGAAGAGTTTTTAGGTGTTTTAAAAAATTTATACAAGAAGATCAATCCCAGGCCAACTTCAACACTAGAGATGATTAAAAAAATTACAGAAATACAGAAATTTTGAACCAAATTTCCGATCGTAATCTCCAAAATTATTATACACATATAAGTTACTGAAAGGTTTGCAGAGACACGAATTTATTTAAATAAAATTTTTATGTTTTAACTTGTTCTAAACAATAATGCTTCAATAGAAGTTAGCAGTAATATTTGTTTACTTAAAAATCTAATAATTTGTTTAAGTTGGTCCTATACTAATAAAATCAAAGTTTTAAAAATACATTCATATTTCATGATTTTTACATAAGGTATAGTATTTCATATGTGAAGCACAGTAAATTAGAAAAAAGTTTAAATTTTTTTTTGGGGTCAAGATTTTGGGTCCATGGATCCTAAATATGGACTACGTGCTGCGATAAACAGCCTGTGAACTAATAAGGGTATGACCATAAAATTTTTACAATTTTTTAATATCAGATGATTACACTCACCCTGCCAAAATCAAATAATTTGAAAAATTATTCAAGCTTTTGTAAGTAAACTGGTTTAAGGCCTAAAAATAGCCCCGAAAAGGCTTAGAACCTAGACCTTTTTTTAGGAACCAGTTTACTAACATAAATTATTTTAGTAAGGTGAATGTACATATATATATAATGAACAACTCCTGAAAATTTCAACACAATCAGACAAACCAATTACAAGATATTTATCGCAGCGTGAAAGAAACTCGCATATTGAGAAAAACGATAGTTAATATTTTTAATAAAAAAATTTTAAAATATATATATATATATATATATATATATATATATATATATATATATATATATATAAGTCAGAAAATTGTCGCAAAACAATAAGTCTAGAGCATTTTTGAACACTTATAGAAAAAAAGAAAAATATGAAAACTCTAATACTAGAAAAACATTTAACCAAAATAAAATTATTAAATCAATAATCAGAAGCTTTAATTTTAAAATACAAAATACTATAACTTCTTTAAATAAATTTAAATAAAACAATAACAAAAAACTAAGATCTAAAATACTCTTGGTTCATTAGACTTTCATTTACTAGTAAAACCTTTTTGTTATGCACAAAACTGATTTGTTATATGAAGTCTGCTTTGTCTTCTTTGTTTTATGTAGTCAAACAACTTCTTTTGCACCATCTTTTTTTTTTCTTGGTCTGTCTTGGTACAATACTGAGTAGCAAATATACCTGATGTAACATTTAAATATTCGTATATGCTGATGCAATACTTATTTCATATAGTAATACAACCAACAAAAACTTCTTCAGGACAACGCTTCATATTTTTTAAAGATCTGCATCGCTATCTTTTCTTGATTCCCGTGATGCACACGTATTGCATATTTTTAGAAAAACTTGATAGTTAATATATTTCTGTGATAACAGTGACAACACCATTAAATGAGGTATGACCCCTTTTTTGCCAAGTTCCATCATAGGAAACAATAATATTAGTTACTGCATTAATATTAAAATCATTTTTTGTATATCGATCGAAAATCATTTGTTGCACTTTTTTATTTTCACATCAGCTATTTTTTGATATATGATTTGAATTTTATCTTCAATATAATTAAATGCTTTTATGTTCAATATAATTAAATGCCTTTATTGGAGGAGGTAAATTCATTTGACCACAAAACTTTTCTAAACCAGAATGACCTTTTCCATCTCTCGCATGACAATGATAGAGCTATAACTAATTTTAAATGGTGACATTACAGGACCTTGACTTTCAATCTATTTGCTAGAATAAAATTACTGCTTCCAATTGCACAAAAATTTTGGTCAAGAAATTTTTATAAACACAGACAATCCTTTTTTTTTGATAAGTTAGTTGAGATTTCAATTGAATTATTATGACATTGTGGACCATATCCAATCAAAGTAACAACTAATTTTAAAATGTCTGTGTCAAAAAGGATAAAGTATAGAGGAAATTCATTTGAATTATTAATTTTTACTATTACTATTATTACTGCTATGTGATAACTTTATTGAAGATGTTGATTTCAAGATTTTTGATTGAGCTAAATTAGTGATTTCTGATTGAGAAGTCAAACCATTTGAAATGCAGAATGTTGATGCAGAGAAATTCCCTATTAAAACTATAAGTACCATTGTTTATAAAAATAACAGCAGTATTAAATATTTCTTGAAACTTAATTTGAAGATCATCAAATTGGCTTACTATTGAATAATCGGTCTGAATAAACTTTTTTGACAGCATATATTTTACCATTCAGTAAATTTAAATCAAAATATGTACTCAAAAAAAATAGTTATCTGATTCAAACTGACATAATTAAACACATACATAAATAAAACAAACAAAATAAAATAAATTACAATTATATATAATGAAAAGGAGTTAACTGATTGTTAAAATTAAAAAATATTGAAGAACTTTAAAAACAAAGAACTTAACTATATAACTTCATATAATTTTTCATACAATATTATAAAATAGAAATTATTTGTGTACCAAACGTTTTATTTTTTTATCACTTCTTTTATTTCGTGGATATAGATCGCGGTTGAACAGTTTAATAAAATAAAAAATTCTCGTAATGACAAAGATATAAAGATATGACATAGAACTATTTTTTTTGTAAATAAAAAGCATGTTCAATATGATATTTATATAAAAAGTCAAAAGTTCAGATTTCTATTTTTTTAGAAGATAATCTTAAAGCTAAGTCTTCAGTATCAAGCCACTTTACAACAAATTCCACGAATACTGCTTCCATATGACAAATCAATGATACTAATAATAAATTTGGTGCACAATTTTAACTGTATGTTTGTTTATTGACTTCCAAACCATGTTTACTAGGTATCGTAATATCTACTAATTCATGATAAAGTACTACCTCACACTGTTGGCACAGACAAACTCTTTTTATTAACAAGTTAGCAAAATCCGTATGTGCTTGTACAACATTTTTTTTCATGAGAATTGTAACAGGAAATATGTTCAAAGAATTATTAATTTTTTTTTTTTCAGCAAAAAATAAACATTCTTCTTTAGTTATTTTTTTGTTTTTTTGTTGTACATTTTCAAATAAAGAATTAATATCTAATACCACACTAAAAATTTGTTTCTGTCAGACAATTGCTATTAGATTTGCTAGTTTCTACTGACAATAACAATAAAGAGTTCTGGTAAGCTGCTTGAAATTGTCTAACTGTCGGTCTGTCATTCCAGCCTCCTTTGCTTCGAATAGTTCCAAAAAAACTTTCTAAACAATCTTGATTAAAGCGAGAAGCTTTCCCTTTGCTGTTATAGCACAACAAGCGGTTTATCTGCATGAAGTTTACTTGAATTCATCAGGTCAAAAAAAATGTCAATTTTATCAACAAATTGGACAGTCGGTAATACAGTTGATGGTAAAATATTTGCTGTGACACACAAAGACATTGCTGTAGCAACCTGATGACTAAACACTTGTGTGGCTAGATTAACTTTCGTTTTTAGAAATGCTCCAGCATCAAGATGTCTATCAGTCAATTTTGGTGCAAGATGGATAGGGTTGTATTTGTCTACTTCATACAGCATACGAATGTGATGCCATGAGACTATATTTCTATCAATATCATTGTTATGTCACATAAAATTATTACGTACACTTTTAATTAGGTGAGGGGGATCAGAGATAATATGAACTGTATTAACGGGAAGGGAATACAAGATTTTATTTTTGAAAAACCAAGGATTTTAAGTGCTGCAAATATTCGTTGATCCTTGATCACACACAATACACCGAACTAACAATCTACAGTCCTGAACTCTTAATATAGCTTCTTGAATATACTTAGCAAGGTTAACTGTTAAAACAGTTAAGTTACTAAAGAAATAAGCAATTGGTTGCTTCCATTTAGTGGCAATACCTCTGATAATAAGAACTAGAGCCTGATTCAGTGGTTTCTTATTTTTTATTCCAAAAACAACATTTGCACTTTTATCATAATCTAAGTGTTGCTTGAGTGCCATCTCATCCAATACTAAACTGCAATTACGATCATGCTGATTCATGTTATCAACACGTAGTTTTAGTAAAGTAAACAACTTTTGTGAGAATCCAGTTTGCATATCTCCATAAGCTCTTGAAAGAAATAATTTCATAGTGGTGCTACTCGGTAAAGAAAAAATTGAACTTTAAATTCGGTATGTTTGTGGGTTAAAAAAAAAGTTGTGGTCTAACGGTAGTTTAACTAAGTAGTTTGTCCAACGGCTTCCTTTTTTATGCCGTTTTATAACTCTTTTTTTATTGACAACTTTTGCTGATAATTGGAAAGAAAGTTTCTAGATAAATCTAAAATATGATTAATTGAGACATTTTTTTTGCTTTTTTTTTCTCCAATAGTTTTATTTTTTTGTAAGCCTGCTTATTGTAACACGAGATGCACGCAATGAATTTTGCACTTTTTTATGCTTTGTAATGTCAACACTTTCTTGATTATTTTGAATGTTGGGATTTTCAAATATACTAATATTTTTTTCAATTTGTATTTTTTAAGTTTTAGAAGGCAAAGGACTTCTTTTAGCAGGTGGTTTTCTTTTTTCCCCTATAGGTTGTGGTGGATTTGAAACATTAAATATAGTAAGAATGTCATTATAGAGAAGACGTTTTCTCTCGTTGTTTGTACATTGAACTTTCAAAACGATTACTACACAAACGATAATCTTTGTTCAAAGTTTCGACAGGTTTTCCATCTAAATATGCTCTTCCATAATTTATAACCCATTTCTTGCACCTGCAGAATATGAACAATATCAGTAATATGTAATTTTTGTTGTATTATATATTCGTCTCATGAGTTAATCATTTTAACGTCTATCGTCAAACTTTTATTGTATCATTCCCTATAAAAATTTTGTTGTACAATGTTCAAAATTCTGCAACGTTCAAAACAAAACTGATAAGATTACAAAAATAATAAAATACAGAGAACTATTTATTAAGGAATAAAATATTCTATTAGGCACTCCAATTGACACTTAGTACTTAACTATTTTTGTTTTTCGGAAAACGAAAAAATGAAACATTCTTGTCAGCTATTCCACTAGTACTTGTGCAGTTTATCGCTGCGCAATATGAAAGCATTTCTGAATAATGAAGATAATTATCTATTGTAGAAAAACGCAAGATAATACAGAAAACAGTTTCAACTAAGTTTGTTGTTATTTAACTTCTATACTACCAGGACATCCCATAATGCATTGCGCGTACGATTACACTCTTAAGTATGTAAAAACGAAAGAGTCAATAGGCCTTGGTCGCACCCCACTGATGTGAAACATTCAACGTCGTTTCGATTTCGTTTTTAAAGTAGTTTTAATTAGTTACTTGGCTTTTCTGAATTTGAAAGAGCGCGTACTCAAATGCACTCAGTCTTCGGAGAAAGATCTATCAAGCGGGTTAAAGCTTTTTAAGCGGGTTAAAGCTTTTAAAGCGGGTTAAACCTTTTGGAACTTAATTATTATTTATTAGTTTAGAAATATTACATAAAGAATCATATTAAGATAAATAATCATCGTTAAAATCATATTATAATTGTATATATAGTAAGTATAAAAAATAATTTAGCAATTTATATATTACATTTTTAAATCGTTTAGTTTTTCTTTCAGCTTTATTTTTTTTAGCAGTTTTGTTTTTATTGAGCTTATATTTTATTTTTTAGAAGGAAAATAGGGGTATGGATGGTCTATTTATTTTTCATGCATTTTTTATGCAACAAAAAAGTTATACTAATGCTTTTTCCATAAAATTGGTTATTACTACTTTAGTATAATAGTAGAGCAGTATGATGCTTTACACGAACATGTAAACAACCTTGGAAATGATCATAATGTTAGACCAGGGCGTGTCGTAGTTTTACTATTAACTTATATAGGAAGTCTTAGAGCTTTAAAAGAAAACTTTGAAGATGCTATGGCCATAAGACTTACATTTGCAGGTAAAAGGAGCAACATCTTGGGGAGATGTGCGTACTGTTAATGGTATGGTTCTTGAAACGTTTCGTGAAGCATGTGTTTTAAAAGGTTTGTTGCAAGACGACACTGAATGGCAGAATACTCTTTCTGAAGCAGTTTTAACGCATATGCCAAAGTAAATTAGACAGTTGTTTTCAATAATTTTGACCTTTTGTGAACCTGACAATCCTTTACATCTCTGGGATACATACAAAGCTGTTATAATGGAATGTTTTATTCACCACTCATTCCCACTTCTAATAGCTGAACAAGCTACTCTTTGTCAAACTAAAAAGATCATTAACCAAAGTGGTAAAACGCTAACTGATTACAATCTGCCTGTTATTGATGAGTTTGTAGGTTTAAATGTATGTAATGCTACCCTTGCACAGGCATTTTTTATGACAAGTTACTTTGTTTTTGCTTGATGAAACATCCATGATACCTAAACATGCCTTAAATGCAATTGATAGGTTGTCTTTATGTTGGTGACTTTAGGCAAATTCTGCCTGTTGTGAAAAAAGGACAACCAGCTGAATTAGTGGAATTGTGTATAAAATGTTCTTTACAGTGGCAATGGGTGCAGAAGTATGCATTAACTAAAAATATGAGAGTACAAGATGGGGAAGGAGAATTTTCCCAATGGCTACTAAAACTTGGGAATGGAACAGTACCTGTCAAAGAGAAGGATCCTTTTAAAGGATGCATTGAAATACCGAATCTGTGCATTATTAGAGAAAATGAATCAATTGTTGAAAAGAATTTTGGAGATGCTGAGCAAAATGATTATTTTAAATGCGTGATTTTAACACCAACTAATGTTGATTCATTATCAATCAATAAAGAAGTGCTTGAATGTCTGTCAGGTGAGGTCAAAATTTATTTAAGTGCTGATCAAATTGATACTATTGACCTTAATGAAAGAAATAACTTTCCTGTTGAGTTTTTGAACAGCTTAACTCCTTCAGGTATGCCACCTCATTGTTTAAAATTGAAAATTAGTTGTGTAATTATGCTACTTAGAAATTTAGATATCAAAGCTGGGTTATGCAATGGTACTTGAATGAAAGTTTGTGCTCTTCAAAATAATTATTTTACTGTTTGTAAGTTGAAAATTTACTGTTTGTAGGTTGTGAGCACATTTTGTATGTATAACTTTATTTATTATTTCAATTTTTTTTTCATAATTTTTAATAAATGTATCTGTTATTTAATATTGTTATAAAATGTGTTTATATGTGTTATATTAAGTCTCATTTGTTTATGGTTGTATATATGTTTAAATTATGTTGTTTCCATATTTTCAAAGTGGTGTGGCTTAGCATTATGTTGATTGATAACCTTGCCAGCCAAGCAATGTACTTATAGCAGAGGTATGAACTAGTAGCATTTAGTGCCAGGCAGTGTTACTGCTTTAGAGCTAGGTTGTGTTGTCTAGCCTTTTTTTAACTATTCTGTTCATGTTTAGCATAATGTGTATGAGAGTACGCAACCTTGATCTTTAAATCTAGGGTGCTTTTATGTCCTAAGTTTGAGGTAGTTGAATAACTAATATTGAATATAACAGCAAATATACTTTATTAAAGTTTAGTAAAAAAATAAACATAGTCTAAATTGTTTTTTGAATTTTTCCTTACATACTTTAATTTGGTTTGTTATTTTCACTGGATTTTTGGATCAAGTTATTTTCACTGGATTTTAGGATGCAAATATGCTATGGCTATTATTATGTGTTATTGTTGTAATGTTATTGTTGTGATGTTTTGCGTTGATATATAGCTTGGCTTACCTTTCCATTGGTATCTATTGTTAAAAATTAATAATAGGTAGTTTCGTTATTGGAACTTACTGCTTTTATTTATTTACTAAAAGCCAAGACAACATTTTGCTAAAAATGCAATTTATATCTTAATTTGATTTTTTTCTTTTGGTATTGTTAATACTTTTGTACTTCGAAACAGATTTTATAGTTACATTTTCGATAAATGTTTATATTAACTGCAGTATCAAAATAGGTTACCATAAATAGGTAAATCGATTTTCAGTTTTTATGTGGTTTTTTTTTTTTCTGTTTTATTAATTATGATATCATAATTCCATTAATTTTTTATTTTAGGTTTGTCATATGAGGCATTAATAATTAAAACTTCTATTTCTTGTTTATATAAACGATTTAAATAAATTTTCTAACATTTTAAATACAATTTTATTTGCAGATGATACCAGCTTGTTTTATTCCAATAAAGATATCAATATATTATTCCAAACATTAAACAAAGAACTAGACAAACTAACCCAATGGTTTAAATCAAACAAGTTATCTTTAAATATTACTAAAACAAAATACAGATATTCCCTTAGAACTTCCGGACCTTTTTATTGACAATCAATTAATAAAGAGAGAGCAATCAATAAAGTTTTTAGGCGTGTTTCTAGACGAAAATGTAACCTGGAGGGAACATATAGGTGTAGTTGAAGATAAAATATCAAAGAATTTAGGTATAATGTACAAAGCAAAGCAGTTATTACATCGGTCTTGTTTAAAAAACATTTACTTTTCTTTTATTCATTGCTACTTAAGTTATGCGAACATTGCTTGGTGTAGCACTAACGCGACGAAAATAAAAAAATTGCTTAGCAAACAAAAACAGGCTATAAGGATAATTTCAAACGTAGATCGCTTCTCACACTCACAAACACTATTTAATGAACTCAATATCCTAAATGTATATAAACTAAACCTCTATCAAGTTCTTATTTTTATGTTCAAACTTGATAAAAATATATTACCAATCTTATTTTATTCAATTTTTGAAAAAATAAATTACATATACCCTACTAGATTTTCAAAATACAACTACATTCAATCCAAAACTTATTATTCCGCTACTAAATTCTCTATTGTAAACCGAGGACCAAAGTTGTGGAACATAATATTAAATAATGAAATGAAAACTAATTATTCTCTAAACCAATTCAAAACAAAACTTAAGCAATTACTTTTGCTAACTGAAAATGAATTAAATTTTTTCTAATAAAACTTCTTTATATTAGAAATCAATAACTAATAGTTAATTAATTAATTACTTTAGATTATTAATACATAATTAATCATATATTTAAATTTTCTTTTATAATATATATCAGAGATATATACATTGAAACTATATTTTATTGTCAAACTATATTTTGTCTAGTAATGACGCATTTTTTGGGGCTTAATGATAAGACTAAGTTTGTCTTCTTCTAGCCCCGGTCATGTAATTTTTTTTTTATAAGTTACGACTGTAAATCTTTTTTTATCGGCAAAAGTGTAAAAAAAAAAAAAAAAAAAAATATTTTCGTCAATTTAAAACATGATGTGTTATTATTTTGTGTCAGAAACTAAAAACGTATTGTGTTAAACTTATGCCGTGGAAAATGGTTCTGCCTCATACTTATATGACCAATGTCAGTTATAAATTACTCAAATAATTGGTAATTTTTTTTACCTCATACTTTTTACGTTAATTTTACAGATGGATTAATACTTTCTATTTAAAGGCGTTTTTCTAAAAGGGTATTAGTTAAGGTTTTGCAATTTTAAACTGTGGACTATAAATTATTTATGGTACAGGCTAACCATAACCCGTATTACGGGTTGCTTTCTGCTAGCAAATAAATTCCAAAACGTAAAAAGTTTTAACTCACTTTATAGATCTTTCTCTAATGACCGCGTGCATTTTGAGAACGCGCTCTTTCAAATTCAGAAAAGCCTAGTAACTAATTAAAACTACTTTAAAAACGATAGCGAAACGACGTTGAACGTTTTACAGTATTAATATTAAGATTAAAATGAAGATGTTGGAAAACTGAGAAAATTTTATAAATTGTTATTTTTGGTTCTTCCGTCTAAAAAGGCTGCCGACCCCTGGTTTATGCAATGTGTTAAATTTCTCCGCAAGTTTGAAAAGGGGGAGGGAAACAGGTGAAAATTTCCAAAAAATTGTTTACGTAATTATTGAACATTCTGTTAGTGGGAACAAGTGAGTTTATTGGAAATAAAACAAGTTGTATTTGAGTTTTTTTACTTGAACTGTGTACCATATTTAAACTTTCCATAAAAAAATATCACATTCTAAAATAAAACTTCTAAATAAAAATCTTGGTGTTTATAAATCGTTTTTAGTGAATCTAATAGCTAATTAGCAAACAAACTATTTACTAATTATTATTTTTTTTTTTTTTTATAAAACCAGTATAGCATCCGTGGCGCAGCGTTTAGAGTTTTGGCTTAGAAAATGTAGGTTAAAGAAAGACAGAATTAAGAAATATATATATATTTTTTAATGCAAATAAATAATCCGGTTTTGGTCCCATAAAGGGGCTAAACCGTTTACACATTCATGTAACACAGTAACTATTAAAAACTGAAACTTGCACAGTTGTTTCATAACAATGTAAACTACAATTTTTGCCACCTTCATATTCAAAATATCAAAACTTTTAAAGTTATAGCCATTTTCATAAGAATTAGTAACTTTTACAATATTACTCGCTTATTCAAAATTTCATAAATATAAGTCTGAGTAAGCAAGCCTCATCAATGAGGGTCATTTTGTAGCTCTACAAATAACAAATGTTTGTAAAAAATTTCAAGGAGTTTCATTAAGTAATATTGAAGATATTACGTAAACGGTATAACCAAACAAGCAAATTCTGTACTGTGAATAAACGGGTTTGAAAATTCATATTATATTTATCAACATAAAATGAAGTAGAAATAATTCAATGAGATCCAGAATTATTAAAGGATATATAGACAAAAACAATGTCTTTGTTTTTGTCTATATGTCCTTTCCTTAGACCCCTTCTTACTTTTCTTATTCTTTTCAAAGTATCAGATGATTGTTTATGGGGAATTAAAGCTTCTTGACTGTCAATCTTTAATCCATTTTTTTTAAAAAAACTTCCACGTTCTGCTACAATAAGTAGATTTGGGACAGCGTGCCCAAATAGTTCCATTTAAGCACTCATTAACATTTTGCGTTTGGCCATGGAGGCTTTTTTCTAGCAATGAGTCTTGACTTAATTCCTGAAAAATAGGTTTCAGTTTATCTCTTGTAGCTATAGGTAAAGGCAATTTTGATTTGTATGTTTTATTCCCAGTAATATTTTTGATAGCCATTTACACCATCTGTCAACTACTTTTGGACAAAACATGTGCCGCTGCTCTTCCAGTGCATTTTCAGAAAAATGAAATAAAACAGCACCAATTGCTTTTTTCATTGAATAAACTGCAGTATTTTGACAAATGGTCATTCCAAAATAGTTTTGAAATAAATTGATGGCTTTTTCTGTTAGACGTCTTTATCGGACAATAATCGCACTTTGTATTTTTGCTTCATTTTGCGTAATTGTGAACCAAGCCTTTTTTGGACATGCCCAACACATTCTAATTTCTTAATTTTGAATGCATCTCCATATGGCTTTGATTCAACTACACATTTAAATGAACTAGAATCACCATCACCAATGTAATTGTTATACTTTAAGTTGTATTTTGATATAGAACGGTTGAACAAATGAATTGCACCTTCAGATTTCATCGAACCAGCAGATTTTGTATGTTTTATATCACAATCATGATCAGATAAACAAGTTTCATATTATTTTGTACCTCGATACTTCTCCCATACTTTCAGCAGTTATTTTTGAATAAGCCTTCCATTAGTTTTTTATTTATTTTATTATATGCACTATCATTATTTGGTTCAGTCAAGCTCGTAATCATTGAACAAATTTTCATTGCTTCATGACCTAGACCGGTTTCTCGAAATGCCATTGTAGATCTCAAGTTCACATCATATTCTATTCTATGAAAATAAATTTACACCATTCACAGGTCTGACAACTGATAGAAATTTTATTTGGCGATCCTTTTTTTTCAGAAATAATGTTCTTGATATTCACTTGATCAAAACACTGTGGACAAGTTACACCAAATATATCTATTATGCTTTCCAAAACATCAAAATCTAACAAAATATAATGTCTTTCAAGACTTTTATTTGCTACATTTGCATCAAAGCTAATTGCATTTTGTAATGGCACATCGTTGGGCAATTGTATAGTCTTTTTTTTTTTTAACCAGCTTTTGTATGTTGATTTTGAGTAAAACATTTTTTTTGTCTGTAAGTAACTTTTTTCTTTGCCATTAAAAACAATTTTGCTCAAGATATAATTAAAACTTTTCCTAAATACCACTTTATACTAACTTTCGATATAAATAGAATTGACAAAAAGAATCAACATTTGTATTACGTAAAGCAACAATAAAATTACATTTGCTTTTTAATTTACCAAGTGATATCCTTTTAGGTTTACAAAGTTAGATTTCAAATTAAATTTTTAATATTCATGCCAAGTGCATCAGGAATACTTTTAAACACCTTAGGAATGCCATTGAACCAGAAGTAGCCTATGAAAGATGTGTTATAATTCCATTACACCGTTGCTAAGGGCGTTGATAAGAGTAAGAATTTATACCATCATCAAGATAAATTTAAATAACTTCAAAAATATTTCTTTTTGAAACAGTTCGATGACAAATTTGGATTCTATAATAAATTTTGGTTTTAAGCAATTAAAAAATGAAAGTTTCGAGATGTCACCTTTTTGATTGTTTAGAAATACCTTAAATATACCTCCGTGGTGCTCTGTATTAAAACCGATAGGTCTTCCTGGAGCACCATCACAACAACAACAAAAGAATTTAAAACATAAAAAAAATCGGTATAAAAATAAGAGGTTTTTTGATTCATTACAAATTCATTGTGGTAATTCCCAGTCATATCTGATCTTGATTTTGTTCTTGACTAGTTTTTTTTTCTTAGTTTTTTCTTCTTTTTTTTCCTTTTCAATAACAAACTGTTTTATTTTGTAAAACAATGAGCCGAATTAGAACAAAATGATCTATTCTCTATATTCGTATATAAACTGTATATTAAATGATATAAATATAAGTATTTTATAAATATGAATAAATTCCAATAAAAATCATTTCAGTCAAGAGCAAAATGTGAAAATCATAAAAGGGTTGTTGTTATTTTTTTCATAAAAGGTTGTTGTTTATTGTACAAGTAACTTATTGTTTATTAATATTTTATTTGTTTTTATTAAATTCACCCAAACAAGTCTTCAAAGGGGGCTACTAATACTACTGTTACCTATTTTATGCACATAAAAAAAAAAAAAAAAAAAAACTCTTATATTATTAAAATTAAAAGTGCGCAACGGCTCGAAGTAGCATGAAGAGTGAAAAGAAAAATTAACTATTTAATTGACGTAAATAAAATATACTGTCGAGTAATTTCAAGTTAAATCAGCAAAAAAATTTTTATACATAAACAATTTTTTTTTATCAAATTTGTCAAATTAAAAATTAAAAAAATAAATTATTTTGGAGAAATTTTAAAGTGGATTTCAAGAAAAACTTTATATAAGTTATTTAAAGATTACTTTCCATTCGCCCATTTTGTCTTCGGAAAAATGAAGAGAAAGACAAGTTAAATTAAAAACGAGTTTTTAAAACGCAATGCTTTTATATGTTATTAAAACGCAAATTTTGCAATTAACTTTTTCTGATATTACGGTTATATTTTATTAACCTTCGGCTGTATGCTTGTGTAAAAAAACAAAAAACATTCATTCAGACTTTCTGTCTACGAAGTAAACGCCTTATCCACATATGCTAAAAGGGCGTATAAATATGAAAACAATTAATATACTTATTTACAAAATTTGTATTCTTTTTTTTATATAAAAAATACACTTAATTAAAACTAACTAAATTAATTGACTTATTACAAAACTAATTATAGAATATTGTATTGTCATCAAGCAAGAGTATGTATGCAAAATTTGAAGAAAATCTATAACCATAAAGTGACTCAAAAATTGAGCTGACAAAAAGATTTGATGCTCACAGACAAACAAACAAACAAACAAACAAACAGACAGAGACGACGAGTTAATAAAAGCAATGGAAATAATCAAGTAAGCATGCATAGTGTTGTTAATAAATCTTTTATTTATATTTGAAATTTGTAACAAGCTTTTTTAGTCTTGAAGCCTCCTTCCTTACCGATGTTATAAAATATAGCCAGAGCCGGCTTTTTTTTAATGTACAAACGTATTTTAGCATATGCGTGAACATTAGGGTTAGGGTAAAGTGACCAAATTCGAGCCAGTGAACAAATTCCAGCCACATTTTAAATTTAATATTTCTGTCTTGGTTTTTGCTTTAAGTTTATAAATGCGAATTTTTTTGAGACTGGTACGAACTCAGCCAAGTACTTTATGTTACATGTATGTCCTTAAAGTTATCAATCTTAAGTATATGCATTTATTTAGTTAAATATTTATATAATATTTTTAAAATATGAGGATGATAACTTAAAAATAAACAAAAGTTTAAGTAATTGAAAGATATCATATTGTTTCATGTAGATTATTGCTTATAAATGAAATTATATTAAAATTTATCTTTAATTGAAAATTTTAATAATTTATAATATAAACTTTTCATTTTAGAATGGCTAATAATAATAAAAAAATTCATAATAAGAAACAATTTCATCCAACTCGAGGTAAATATTTGGAATATGAAGAGGAAGTATTACTTCCTCTTCATATTCCACATATGGTAGAGCTGCTGCTAAATTTTTTAGAGCTACTGCTAAATTTTTTGAAATTACCCCGAGCAACTTTACAGAGAAGGATAAATGGAAAAATTGGGATTGGTGCAAAAGCAGGAAAAAAAGTTTAATGGCACTTGATCTTGAAAAAAAGTTACTCGATTTTTCAGACAACAGAGCTAGAATGGGCATTGGTTTTGGAAAAGAACAGTTCATGGTAAATGCTGGCAAGCTTGCCAAAAAAATATGGATATTCTTTTAAGAATGGCAAACCATCTAATAAATGATGGGGACTACTTATAAATCGACATTACAAAAAAGTAACTCTTTGACAACTAGAATCAACAGCATCAGTTTATCATCAATCCATGAATCCAATAAAGGTGGCAAATTATTCTACCACACTTAAAGAAGTCATTAAAGACTGTCAGCCTGAAATAATATGGAACATGGCTGAGACAGGGCTGTTGCTAGAATTTAAGGTACTCGTAATTGTTGCTGCAAAAGGAACTAAATATTTACATATGAGAACAAGTGGAAATCTAGAAATGATTACTTTAATTGTTTGTGTGAATGCAGCAGGAAGAGCCTTACCACCTCATGTGATTCCAAACGGGAAGACAGTAAAATCCCTTCAAAGTTTTCAATTTCTAGATGCCCCTGAAGCAACCAACTGGAGTCCAAGTGAATCTGGATGGACTAAACAAGGATTGCAAAACTATGGTTTGAGCTTACATTTTTTTAAAACATTGGACCACAATTTCTTGCTCATACAAGCAATTGGCTTCAACCTTGTATTTAAGCCATTCAAAGTTTCATATAATAAGGCAGCCCAGGATATGATGTCTAATCACCCTGGGGTTATAATAAACAAGGCCAATTTTACAGGACTTTTAACCAAAGCCTGGAGTAAAAGTATGACAAAAATTATGTGGATTCTTTCCATATAATTCTTCGATTATTCTGGCTGAAGCTTACTTGCCAAACTATGTGTATTCTGAAGACAGGTTTGTGACTAATCTCTTTGATCAAATTAAAACAATTGATAATAAAACAACAATTGAGCAGATTAATCAAACAACAGCAGCACAAAAGTATCAGATATTGAGTTGGAACAACATCTAATTACCAACCCAAGATTTGCTATAGCAAATGATCGTGACTATTTAGCTGAACCAATAACCGTAGTAGAAATTCCAGAACATAACAGTGATGGTTTAGTGGAACTATGTATGAAAGCTATAGAACTAAAAGCTGAAAGTAATAAAGGTGCATTTAATAGTAAGTTTCAAGACAAATTTAGGATTATGTCCGACTCTAAAAATGAACAGCCTATTGATCAGCATGAAATTGATTTTACAGTTTCAACTCCTTTAGCTTCTGATTTTGTAAAAACTAGATCTTTTGCCTCAAATTTCTCTTTTAAAAATTCATCTTATCCAGGAGATAGAGATAATTTTGCCATATTCAGACCCATTTTTACAAAGTGCAAAAAAGCTAAGAATTCAGACAAATTTTTAGTGCTTACTTCTAAAGGAAGCATATGAGCCACAATTAAAGCAGATGCAAAATAAAGCTCAAAATGAAACGGAAAAAAAAATGCATAAGTTGAAAAGACTACAAAATTTAAAAAAAAAGGAAGCAAAGGTATTGTCAAATTATAATCCTAGGAAAAAACCGTTGTTATAAAAACGAACCAATAAAAGTATAAAAAAACTGTGTAATTTGATTATGTTGTTATGGATTTTTGTTTTTAGTGTTTAAAAAAGTCTTTTATGGACCTCACTGAATTCTTTTTTTTTAATGTGAATAGTATATTCTATGCAAATCTTTTAAAACAGGAGTATAGATTATTACATTGCCATTAATTATAACATTGACATTAATTATTACATTGACATTAATTATCCTGATTTACACATAATAGGTTCTTATTTAAAATATTAAACCTAGTTTTGTGTTTGGTTTTTATTTGCATCAAAAAAAAAGTTACTTTTATTTGTTACCAATATGTATAAGTTTTATATTTTCTTGCCCATGGACAAAGTGGTGCAACTCCTGAAAACATATTTTTTTTAAGGTTTAGGCATCTTTATTAAGCTTAGGCAAGTTTATTTATTGATGAATGCTTCGTATTAAGTTAAGCAATCGTTTTCTAAAACTGATGTTTAAGAACATGTTCATTTTAACTTTAGATTAAATAAACTTTAAGTTCAATTTTGCTAAAGCTGTTTTATTTATTGTTTATCTGTCAACTGCTAAATTTGTAGGATTAAATAAATTATTGATTCAATATTTAGTAATACAATTAATTTTTAAATATTTTAAATGCCAACCCATAAAAGTATTAGTAAAAAGCTTGTTTGTTTTTTTATATTGGCTGTATTTAGGTTCATTCCGCATACGCCTGGCTAAAATTTGGTCAAAGTGGCTGTATTTGGTCTAGTTTATATACTTTTTGTAATTGTTGTTTTTTCAAAAAAATTTCATTTAAAATAACTGCTGTAATTATATCCTAAATGCTGAAAGATTTATCTTTCTAGAAATATATAATCTTCATATGGACCTTTTTGTTAATATGTCTGTAGACACAATTTTGTAAAGATGCGGCTGGAATATGGTCACTTTACCCTATGACTTTTTGACTTTTCAAAAAAAAAATTTCATGTATCAGAAATCGATGAACATTTATTAGAAAACATTAAAAACATGTTTAAATCCTCTAGGTTCTAAAAAAAAGTCACCCCGCAATTAAAATTACGAATCGTCATTTATTTACCGTGGCGCAGCGATAGCGTACTTGCCTTAGAAACAAAGGATCTGTGGTTCAAACTCTACCTCTGGACAAGTTTTGCAGCATCGGTTAAGAAGGAGACGTAAACTTTTAATTAAATGCTTATCCACGATGCTCTGTGAAAAGACCGTAAGGACTTCTTGGGGCACCTAAAAAAAATAAATTAAAAAAAAAAAAAAAAAAAAGAACAAGGATGTCTGGACCAATAATCTGGTAAAATTTGAAGACTCTCATAAATGAAGAAGAATGGCCCCTTTGGAAGAATATTCACTGGAAGAAAGTGCAAAAAGCAAATTATCGGACGCTACCATTTCCTTAGACCAAAAACCAAAAGAAGAAAGGAGCGAATACCCAGTGAAAAAGCGCACATGGGATACGCGTGGATTTTTTCCACATGTAACCCATGTGGGGATTATTATTTTGTCCCATGTGGGTTTCATATGGTAAATCCCACATGGATTCCATATGGTAAATCCCATATGGGATACGCGTGGGTTTTTACCATATGTAACCCATACGGGGATTATTATTTTGTCCCATGTGGGTTTCATATGGTAAATCCCACATGGGTTTTATGTGGTAAATCCTACATGGGATAATAGGTGGAAAATACTACATGTTATAGATCTTAAATGCCACATATTTTAATCCAAATGGTATAAAAGTAGTCAATACTAGACAAATGAAAGTCCGAATGCTTCTATGATAGTTTTTAAAATTCTTTTAATTTAAAAATTACTTAAATAGTAATTTAAAATTAATCATCGAAGCTTTCAGAGAGGCCGAACTTAATCTGGTATTTGCTACTTTATCCCATTTGGTATTCAAAACGTGTAGCATTTTTGATCTTTTACATGTGATGTTTTCCACCTATAACCTATGTGGGATTTACCTTAAACTATTATGACAAAATTTTATAAAATTAAAAAACGTGTTGCAAAATAAATTTATTTAAAAATAAATGCTACTAATCAATACATCCAAAACGAATATTAAAAATATTATTTTTTCTTTTGCGATTTACACGCCGTTTTTTGTCAATTGAATTAATTAAATCGCTTCGGCTTGTATAATACCAAGGTTTTTAGTATCTTCTAACTTTCTTCAAACATTTTCTAAAAAAAAAAAATATAAATACAATTATATATAAATATATATATATATATATATATATATATATATATATATATATATATATATATATATATATACAGGGTGTTCGGGATGAATTTGACATATTTATAGTTGATTATATTTTTTTGTAGATTAGAGGTATTAATACACACTACAGGTCATTTAAAAGTTTGAACCCTTCTTCATTCATATACAAGATGTCAGAAAGGATGGATGACTGGAACCCACCTGAATCATGGAAGAGAATAACTTGCACCATCATGATTCGTGCCGGCCATTAAAATAAGGATATTATGACTGCTGCCCAATGCTCCCTGAACACAGTAAAAACAATCAGGTATGAACTAGAGACTTGCAATGGTGATTACGAGGATGTAGTAAGAAGAAAGATCCCTAGCAGACGATCTGATTGCGTTCGTACAGCAGAATTCCTCGCAAGTCTGCAGGAACAGGTGTTGAAGAACCCTGGCATTGGAATTCGGGTTTTGTCACGTGAAATTAATGTTGCATCCTCTGGATGCTTGTATGAGTAGTAGCGAATGTATTCATTGAGTGCAAGCTTCATAGTAGAGGATTCTTCAACACCTGTTCCTGAAGACTTGCGAGGAATTCTGCTGTACGAACGCAATCAGATCGTCTGCTAGGGATCTTTCTTCTTACTACATCCTCGTAGTCACCATTGCAAGTCTCTAGTTCATACCTGATTGTTTTTACAGTGTTCAGGGAGCATTGGGCAGCAGTCATAATATCCTTATTTTGATGGCCGGCACGAATCATCATGATGCAAGTTATTCTCTTCCATGATTCAGGTGGGTTCCAGTCATCCATCCTTTCTGACATCTTGTATATGAATGAAGAAGGGTTCAAACTTTTAAATGACCTGTAGTGTGTATTAATACCTCTAATCTACAAAAAAATATAATCAATTATAAATATGTCAAATTTATCCCGAACACCCTGTATATATATATGGTGTGAGAGAGAGAGAGAGAGAGAGAGAGAGAGAGAGAGAGAGAGAGAGAGCAATTTTAATAAGGAACCTTATTAGTCAAGCAATTTTAATTATTAGCCAGTTTGAAGTCATTAATAACTACAATATTTCACAAATAATTATTTCCTAATTTATTACTTACAATGACTAACGTATTATGCGTAATTGAACACATATTATGCGTAATGAGCTTGAACCCCTGAGGAGAATCTTGAAAAAAAGTGATCAATAAGGATAAGTAGTTAAACAAAAAAACAAAAACAAAAATGTAAAAACCTACTTTTTCAATGATGTAGACTTCTATAATAACAGGCCTTGACATCGCGCAAAATGCCGTAAAAACTGAAGGCCGATTAAACTTTCACTTTTACTTATGTTGATATATTTTTATATTAGGTAGGGTGTAATGGCAGTCTATGTTTTTTAATAATAATCTCTAGTAAAAACGGAAATATAAAAAGAAAACCAAAAAATTGTTAAAAGATAATCATGCTTTTCGTATTTCAAATTTCATTAAGAATATTTATGTAATATTAAATAGTATCAATAACAAGCAGAACCATAACAAAGTATATATTTATATATTAGAAAGATAACTGTATTTTTAATTTTTTTTGCTAAAAATGGTAACAATAAAAATCACCAACAATAAAAAACACCAACAAAAGTTGATTCAAGCAAAAAAAAAGTTTTATCAATATATCTCAGCAGGGTTAAAGTCCTTATACTTGGCAACTTGTAGTCAATACATATAAACTTGGCAACTTGTAGTCAATACATATAAAACAATCATACAAACTTCGTCACATAGCAAAATACTCATATGCTCTACATATAATATCTGAAGTATATAAAACTTCACCAATATTAACTTTTCTCATAGCATTAAGGTGTTCAAATAGAATATTTGACTGAAGCGAACTTTCTTTATTTTTTAAAAATCTAACTGCTTCAAATAAAGCTGATTTTGTTTTTATTAACTTTAATTTGTTTACAGCTAAATATGAAATATTACAAGTTGTGCCATTATGGTTAGCTACAAATGAATAATCATTGAAAATTACTAAAATAAATAATGGAACACCAAGTTTGTACATTTTTGATTGTATGTGTAAACTTTTTTTATTAAGCTGGAAAACAATAACATCGTTATTATCACTTAACAAAGATTGAATATCGTCAAATATAATTTCATCCTCTTTTAGAAAATCATTTAACTCATCTGGTAAAATGCTTCGAAAACCGCTTGAAGTTACATTTTTCTAACTTTACTTGCTGGTGTGGCTAAACAACTAGGCGGAATATTTTAAAAACAGATGGTGGGTTTAAAGGTCGTTGCTTCCCATATTTGCTTTCAAAAGGTGCTTCATTTGGCCAATGCAGTTGACATAATGCTGTATAGTCTGTAACAATAAAACCAGTTCTTGGGATAGCTTCACTACATCTTTTTCTCTCCTCTAGATTCTTCGGGAATTTATAAATTGATATTTTTGTCGTAGTTGAGTATTGATATTTTTGTTGTAGTTGTAATTGATAATGCAGTTGTAGTTGTATAAATTGATATTTTTGTTGTAGTTGAGATAGTTCGACTTGCAAAGAGATACACAGCATTTTAAAGGCATTTTCAAGGCATTTTAATAATTAAAAAAACTTATCGTTAGTTTGACAATATTATTACCTTACAATGTTAATGCCTTGAACCTTACAACATTATCGTCTTGATGTTGGGCTATCTAATTTATAAACCAAACACATTTTAAAGACTTATTAAAAAAGCACAAACTTTCGTCTAATGTTAAAAGATGAAAATGTAAAACACAGTATTAGGAATTGGCCTTCAGTTTAACATATTTGTTGCGCGATGTCAATGCCTGTTATTATAGAAGGCCGCGGTCACACATAATATAATATTCTGAAACTAATAAACAAACATCTAAATTTCTATAAGTAAATTTGTTCTTTGATCATTGCCTTCATATCCTATCTTATTTTCATATCATAATCTATTATGGAATTATTTATATAACATATCACAACAATATTATTAAATTTGTGATGTTCAAATATCATATGAACATTCTCTAACATGTTCATATGATATTTGAATATAGTTCTTGAGTATATTATCTGCAAACAATTGACTGATGCAAGTTCAAATGTTGTCAAAAACCAAGCATGCATGCATGGGACACTGCAGTGTCCCACAAAAAAATGCTGGTTTAAAAGTCAAATTTTCTTTATTAAAAAAAAATTAAAATAGGGGGGAGATAGGGAAGTTTCTGTAACTTTTTTTAGGCTCCAAAACTTTTAACTTTATAATTAATAAGGTTCGTAAAACTTAAGGGACTTACGAAGTGCATTGAGGAACAAAAACAGGATATTTACAGAAACTTTTAAATTTTTAATCTGGAGTACCACAGTGTAATTGGGAATAAAGTCTCTGGGTCCAGTATTCAAAGTAATATAATCTAAAGTAATATATAAATTAAATAAAATGCTTTAAAATGCATGCAGTTATACATAGAACTCCTGATAGTTAACTAGATGTATAACTAGTTATACATAAAATTTATTATATAAACTTATTTTTTAAGGTTATGCTTGAACAAATTAGAACCAATTAATTCAAATTCAAGATTTAGTTCAAGTTATTTGTTCATTGTTTTTTCACTATTTTATACTTATTTGTTCAAATTTGTTAACTAGTACTAATTCTTACTACAGTAAGAATATTTATCATTGCTGAACGTGATTTTATTAGTAGCTTAATTTTACTTTCAACGTATTTTGACAACACCCTTTACATTTTAAATGATGACAGCTTTACTTTTCTATTGATGTTAAATTTATTACGTTTCAATAACTCAGATTGAATTATTGTAAGCTTTGTAAGGGTTTGTTGTATCTCAAATGGTGTTGTAAATAAAGTAAAAATAATATATATATATATATATATATATATATATATATAGTATTTAGGCTATGGGATCATCCATAAATGATGCCAGTAGATAGAGGGGCAGTGTGAGTTTAACAATAATTGACAATGGGGAGGAGATGTTGAGACCAAAATAATGTCAATTAAAAAATTGAATTAAAAAAAAAAGTAAAATATTTTATTTTAAAAAAAAGTAAAACAATTTATGCTAGCTATGAGCAGGTTTTAGAGGTATTTACACCAACAATGTGGTCTAAAAACTTCTTGCTTTTGTTGCTTAAAACAGTAGAGGATCGTAGGAAAAACAATTTAAATTCAGAAATTAGCTTGCTTATCTGAAAGAACAATTTATGTTTTTTTTTTTTTTTACTTTTAGTACTGTTGAGAATAAACGTATAATTGAACCAGAAAAAAATTGATGGTATATGCATTTTTTATATTATATTAACAATTCAGATATACCATCATTATACGATAACAAAAACTGACATCATTTTCAATGGGAGATGGCAAAAAATTGACTGAGTTTGATAAAGGGTGAAGTTGTTCAATAAACCGGGTCATCATCCGACATCATTATGCATAGATGACCCTACGATTTAGGTAAAATAAGTAATCAATTTGCTATATTTCTCTTTAGAAAGTGTAAGAAAAAAGAAAAATTGTTATGCTGAGAACCAACCTATTGAGCAAGCTTTGACCACCTATTTTATAAATTTGAGAGACAGAAGTGGAAGTGCGAATCGCAAAAGAACTAATAACAATGCTCTAAATTGATTTTAACTTTGTAGACTAACATTAATATAGTATTTAGTAATAATAAATGAAGTTTACATGATTTTTATGATTTGTATTTATTTCCATTAATTATCAGTTGTCAGTCTCCATTTTATAAAATGAATTAAAAAACTATTTATTTATAGAATAATAATAATACATAAATACTAGTTTCCTAATGCTATTATCATCACAATGTTAATGGTATTCATTTTAAAGTGAAATTTTGTATCAATTTTATTGTTTTAATGTTATATTTATATACATATATATATATATATAATATATATATATATATATATATATATATATATATATATATATATATATATATATATATATATATATATGTATATATATATATATATATATATATATATATATATATATATATATATACATATATCTATATATATATATATATATATATATACAAAGCTTTCAATAATTCAGTTAAGATTCGATCTGAGTTATTGAAACGTAATAAATTTAACATCAATAACAACATAAAATCACGTTCAACAATGATAAACATTCTTACTGTAGTAAAATATAGTACTAACTGATAAATTTGAACAAATAAATATAAAATTAACAAAAACAATGAATAAATAAAAACATTAACTTGAACTTTAACTAAATCTTGAATTTGAATTAATTGGTACTAATTTATTCAAGCATAACCTTAAAAAATAAGTTTTTATAACAAATTATATGTATAAATAGTTATACATATAATTAACTATCAGGAGTTATATGTATAACTATATGCATTTTAAAGCATATTATTTTATTTAAACATTACTTAGATCATATTACTTTGAAAACTGGATCCAGAAGCTTTATTATCAATAACACTGTGGTACTCCAGATTAAAAATTGAAAAGTTTCTGTAAACATCCTGTTTTTGTTTCTCAATGTAGTTCGTAATTCTCTTAAGTCTTAAGGACCTTATTATATCTAAAGTTAAAAGTTTTGGAGCATAAAAAAAGTTACAGAAACCCATCCTATTTTTTTCTTTTTTAATAGAGAAAATTAGGAATTCTTTGACTTTCAAACCTGCATTTCTTTGTGGGACACTGCAGTGTCCCATGCATGCAAGATTGGTTTTTGACAACATTTCAACTTGCATCAGTTAATTGTTTGCAAATAATTTACTCAAGATCTATATTCAAATAACTATAATATTATCCTAATAATACGTCTATTTGCACAAATCTTAATCTTATTTCTATAAGGAAAGATAAAAATTATTCGCGGTACTTACATACTTGCTTGCCATTCTCTTTATTAATATAAAATAATTTCTCACAAAATAAACGTAACGCAATGCAATGTCGATTTAAAAAATTTTTTTTTAGTTTTTTTTTAGTTTCCAGCTTTTAAATTAATTCCCATGCAAATCCCACGTGGGATTTCCCATGTGTGTAAATACCATATGGTTCCCACATGTAACCCATGTGGGATTACCCACATGGGTTTAAGGTGACAAATTTCCATACGGATACCACATGGGAAAATCCGTCCCACATAAATCCCATAAATCCCACACGGAACCCACGCGGAACCCATGTGGGACGCGGTTTTATTTTTCACTGGGTAGCGGAACTTTCCTAAGAAGTCACCAAATTGAAATTTTTATATTACTAAAGTGGATGGAACATGGTTATCTTCCGAGGACAAGCGATTGTACCATTTCCAAGTGGAAAGTAAAGGAACAGTGGGATACTCTACAGGCTAAGCGGCCGGTAAAGAAACGATCCATCCCTCAAAAAGACAAAAAAATATTACCAGGTCATCCAACTCATCATCTTACTATCTTGGTTTCAGTGATTCTGACTCTGAGACTGACGACAGTGAATATGAAAACTATCGCCGAACATCGAATATTCATTTGTATCTCAACTGTTGTAGGAGTACGAACAACTGAAAACACAGTTTGATAACGGAATAGAAGTAATTCTTGAAACATCAGGCTGGAGAGATGATTTAAAATTTTTATTTCATCTCACTCGAGTATTTTTTTTTTAATGGAAAAGGGACATTTTCCATTGATCAGGTTTCAGAAATTACCCGGCATCAGCAATGTGAGGTGGAATTTCAGAGTTATACTAGTGATCCTGGCCTTTATTTTAATTCCTTCAACAAGGACAGTGCTGCAGAGAGTATGCCGATTTATATCGTATGGCTGGGCAGACCATTGGTTTACAGACTAACTGTACAACAAAAACGACTTTAATAACTTGGCTGAAGTACTAAATCCATACAAAGAGGCTTTAAGCTCTTTGAAAAATTACTGGCAGCGAGAGTTATCCATACTACTGATCTCCAGAAGTAATCAATGCGCAGAGCGCGCAATCAAATTAATGAAGGAAATATATTCGTCATGCAAAAATTAAGACAAATTGCACCTTCTATTCCTTCTATGCAACAAGCAAGAGCAGGGTCAACGGTCTGAGTCATTGTTGGATTGAAAATTTATTGCATTACATGACTATGACATTCTACCCAGTGAAAAATAAAACCGCGTCCCACATGGGTTACGCGTGGGTTCCGTGTGGGATTGATGGGATTTACGTGGGACGGTTTTTCCCATGTGGTATCCGTATGAAAATTTGTCACCTTAAACCCATGTGGGTAATCCCACATGGGTTACATGTGGGAACCATATGGTATTTACACACATGGGAAATCCCACGTGGGTTTCATGTGGGATTTGCATGGGAATTAATTTGAAAGCTGGAAACTAAAAAAAAAATTTTTTTTTAAGAACTAAATAAAAAATTTTTAAATCGACATTGCATTGCGTTACGTTTATATTGTGTGAAAATATTTTATATTAATATAGAGAATGGCAAGCGAGTATGTAAGTACCACGAATAATGTTTATCTTTCTTTATAGAAATAAGATTAAAATTTTTGCAAATAGACTTATTATTAGGATAATATAATAGTTATTTGAATATAGATCTTGAGTAAATTATTTGCAAACAACTGATGCAAGTTGAAATGTTGTCAAAAACCAATCTTGCATGCATGGGACACTGCAGTGTCCCACAAAGAAATGCAGGTTTGAAAGTCGAAGAATTTCCAATTTTCTTTATTAAAAAAAGAAAAAAATAGGTTGGAGATGGGTTTCTGTAACTTTTTTTATGCTCCAAAACTTTTAACTTTAGATATAATAAGGTCCTTAAGACTTAAGGGACTTACGAACTACATTGAGGAACAAAAACAGGATATTTACAGAAACTTTTAAATTTTTAATCTGGAGTACCACAGTGTTATTGAGAATAAAGCCTCAGGGTCCAGTTTTCAAAGTAATATGATCTAAAGTAATGTTTGAATAAAATAATATGCTTTAAAATGCATATAGTTATACATATAACTCCTGATAGTTAATTATATGTATAACTAGTTATACATATAATTTGTTATAAAAACTTATTTTTTAAGGTTATGCTTGAACAAATTAGTACCAATTAATTCAAATTCAAGATTTAGGTTAAGTTCAAGTTAAAGTTCTTATTCATTGTTTTTGTTAGTTTTATATTTATTTGTTCAAATTTATCAGTTAGTACTATTTTTTACTACAGTAAGAATGTTTATCATTGTTGAACGTGATTTTATTAGTAACTTAATTTTATTTTCAACATATTTTGACAACACCCTTTATATTTTAAATGATGACAGCTTTACTTTTCTGTTGATGTTAAATTTATTACGTTTCAATAACTCAGATTGAATCTTAACTGAATTATTGTAAGCTTTGTTGGGGTTTGTTGTATATCAAATGGTGTTTTAAACAAACAAAAAATTATATATATATATATATATATATATATATATATATATATAATTTTTACTTTATTTACAACACCATTTGATATACAATAAACCCTTACAAACTTTACAAAAATTCAGTTAAAATTCAATCTCAGTTATTGAAACGTAGTAAATTTAACATCAATAGAAATGTGGAACCTCATCATTTAAAATGTAAAGGGTGTTGTCAAAATATGTTGAAAGTAAAATTAAGTTACTTATAAAATCACATTCAACAATGATAAATATTCTTACTGTAGTAAGAATTAGTACTAGTTAACAAATTTGAACAAATAAATATAAAATAGTGAAAAAACAATGAAAAAATAAGAACTTGAACTTGAACTAAATCTTGAATTTGAATTAATTGGTACTAATTTGTTCAAGCATAACCTTAAAAAATAAGTTTATATAATAAATTTTATGTATAACTAGTTATACTTATAGTTAACTATCAGGAGTTATATGTATAACTGCATGCATTTTAAAGCATTTTTTTCAATTTATATATTACTTTAGATCGTATTACTTTGAATACTGGACCCAGAGACTTTTTTCAAGGGATGCGGAGTCCCAAAAAAGACTCCGGATTTGAAAGTCACAAAAAGATTACTTTATCCTAGTTTTTGGTATCCAGGAGCTCTAAAAATATAAATAAGTCTATGGACTACTATTAGGAAAAAAAGTTAAGACTTTTAGGTTAGAGGAACAATTTTTTTTTGAGCCCGGAGTCCTTAGGCATAATGGCGGCAAGGACTCCGAGACGCCAGGACTCCGGGCTTAAAAACAATAAGTTTCAAGTCATTAAATCTCATGATTTTTTTTATAATAGTAGATAATAAGTCAACAAACATGTTTAGAGCTTCTGGACACTACAGACTTGGAAAATGTAAAGATATAAAGCCAGAGTCCTTTTGGGACTCCGCATCCCTGCTTTTTTCCCAATTACACTGTGGTACTCCAGATTAAAAATTGAAAAGTTTATGTAAATATCCTGTTTTTGTTTCTCAATGTACTTCGTAAGTCCAGTAAGTTTTACGAACCTTATTATATATAAAGTTAAAAGTTTTGGAGCCTAAAAAAAGTTACAGAAACCTCCCCTATCTCCCCCCTATTTTAATATTTTTTTTTAATAAAGAAAATTTGACTTTCAAACCAGCATTTCTTTGTGTGACACTGCAGTGTCCCATGCATGCATGCTTGGTTTTTGACAACATTTGAACTTGCATCAGTCAATTGTTTGCAGATAATATACTCAAGAACTATATTCAAATATCATATGAACATGTTAGAGAATGTTCATATGATATTTGAACATCACAAATTTAATAATATTGTTGTGATATGTTATATAAATAATACCATAATAGATTATGATATGAAAATAAGATAGGATATGAAGGTAATGATCAAAGAATAAATTTACTTATAGAAATTTAGATGTTTGTTTATTAGTTTCAGAATATTATATTATGTGTGACCGCGACCTTCTATAATAAGGACCTTTGACATCGCGCAACAACGTTGTTAAACTGAAGGCCAATTCCTAATACTGTGTTTACATTTTCATCTTTTAACATTAGACGAAAGTTTGTGTTCACGCTTTTTTAATAAATCTTTAAAATTTGATTGGTTTATAAATTAGATAGCGCAACTTCAAGACGATAATGTTGTAAGGTTCAAGGGGTTAACATTGTAAGGTAATAATATTGTCAAGCTAACGATAAGTTTTTTTAATAATTAAAATGCCTTTAAAATGCTGTGTAACTCTTTGCAAGTCGAACTATTTCAACTACAACAAAAATATCAATTTATACAACTACAACTACAATATCAATTGCAACTACAACAAAAATATCAATACTCAACTACAACAAAAATATCAATTTATAAATTCCCGAAGAATCTAGAGGAGAGAAAAAGATGTAGTGAAGCTATCCCAAGAACTGGTTTTATTGTTACAGACTATACAGCAGTATGTCAACTGCATTGGCCAAATGAAGCACCTTTTGAAAGCAAATATGGGAAGCAACAACCTTTAAACCCACCATCTGTTTTTAAAAAAATATTCCGCCTAGTTGTTTAGCAACACCAGCAAGTAAAGTTAGAAAAACTGTAACTTCAAGCGGTTTTCGAAGCATTTTACCAGATGAGTTAAATGATTTTCTAAAAGAGGATGAACTTATATTTGACGATATTCAATCTTTGTTAAGTGATAATAATGATGTTATTGTTTTCCAGCTTAATAAAAAAAGTTTACACATACAATCAAAAATGTACAAACTTGGTGTTCCATTATTTATTTTAGTAATTTTCAATGATTATTCATTTGTAGCTAACCATAATCGCACAACTTGTAATATTTCATCTTTAGCTATAAACAAATTATAGTTAATAAAAACAAAATCAGCTTTATTTGAAGCAGTTAGATTTTTAAAAAATAAAGAAAGTTCACTTCAGTCAAATATTCTATTCGAACACCTTAATGCTATGAGAAAAGTTAATGTTGGTGAAGTTTTATATACTTCAGATATTATATGTAGAGCATATGAGTATTTTGCTATGCAACGAAGTTTATATGATTGTTTGTGTATTGACTACAAGTTACCAAGTATAAGGATTTTAACACGATTGAGTTCAAAAATAAGCTCAATGGAGGACCTAAGTTTCATAAATAGTATTTTTATGAATTTGAATGAATTGAAAAGAACTTTCATACTAATAATTGATTAGGTCTATGTCAAAGCTTCATTACTTTACCAAAGAGGTGCTTTGTTTGGTCAAGTAGTAAACTACCCTGAAAAGTTAGCTAAAACAATTTTATCATTTATGATTAAATGTCTTTTTGGAGGTCCAGAATTTATATGTAGAGCTCAACCTGTTTCAAGTCTTTCCTCTGAATTTCAGTTTGCTCAATGTCAACAAATTGTTGATACGATAAATAACATTGAAAGTAGTAAGACACTGGTAATAATTACTGATGGTAACCGTGTAAATCAAAGATTTTTTGGAATTTTTAAAACAGTTGATAGTAAACCATGGTTATCAACATCAGGTATACAGGGTGACCACAAAGTATCCGCACACGAGACGGTTTCATCTTGTGAAAATATAAGCATAAAAGCACTTATGTATTTTCTTATTTATTTGTTGTTTTTTGGTTAATATTATGTCATAAACTTTATATACTTTACTTTATATACTTTGTAAACTATGTTAAATTGGTTTTTTTAGAATGGTGCGCGTTTCTCCTTTGTGCGGCAACTTTTCCTGATTTTATCAACTTTTCTCAATGGCCGCCATCGAGCCCCGATCTTAACCCGATGGATTTCTCAGTCTGGAGCGTCCTAGAAGGAAAGGCATGCCAAAAGCCGCATAAAAATATTGAAAGTTTAAAAAAATCACTACTGAAAGCTTGGGATTCTCTGGACCCTGCCTGCTTGCTCGCCACCGTCGAAGCATTCCCGAGACGCCTACAGGCCTGTTATTTTGCTGATGGAGAGAAAGTCGAATTCAATCTTTGAATCATAATTGTTATAGTTCAATAAATGTTTTAAAATAAAATTTGTGTTCCAAATACTTTCTACATGCTTTATATTAAGCTCTTTATCTGTGCGGATACTTTGTGGTCACCCTGTATATTTATTGTATGATTATGTGCATCTCTTAAAATCTATACGAAACAATTGGTTGACAAAAAAGACTGGGGAACTTCAATTTTTGAACAATAAAGAACTGGCTTTGGCTAAGTGGAGTGATTTAGAAACTTTATATAAAACTGAGTGCAATAGTCTTTTTAAACTCTCTAAATTTACAGCTAAATCAGTTTATCCAAAACCAATAGAGAGACAATCTGTAAAGTTTTGTTTGTCTGTTTTTTGCAAAGAAACAGTAGCTGCATTAAGAACGCATCCAGAGATTGAAAATAAAGCATTTGAAGGTACTGCTGTATTTATTGAAAAAATAATTTTTTTTCGAATGTTGTTAATGTCAAAGCACCTGGTGCTGGCATTCGGTTTAGAAATGAATTATGCGGAGAAATCGACTTAGTTGGTGATCAACGGTTACAACTGCTACGAGATATTGCTGAACTGTCAAGTTTTATAAAACCTACAGGCAATAGCGCATTTATGTTATGGCTTTATTGATCTCATAGAAACTTTGTTGAGAAAAGGAACAAAGTATGTCTTATTAGGTTGGTTTTCAACAGATCCACTTGAAAAAAGCTTTTTCTAAGCTTCAACAGGGATCTGGAGGTACTTACTTTATAAACGCTAAATCTGTAATTGAAAAAATTAATATTCAACATACTAAATTGATATTACAACTTGACATTCCTGTTGATGGTATCGATGGTCATACTTGTGACATATGTTTTAGAGATATTTCTACTGATGAAAAAGAACTTCTGGATAATATACATGATCTTGAAAGCTCAGTTGACAAATCTACATTAGTGGCTATAGTTTACATAGCTGGCTACGTGCAAAAAAGCGAAATAAAAATTTATGATAATTCTACCAATTATTATTATAAATATGGAAGTTATCTGTATAGCCTAAACAGAGGCGGACTTGAAATTCCTTCTGATACTCTTTTCTAATGGTCAATATTTTGCTTTTTTTCAAGGTGCTACTGACCCTTTATGCAGAACATTTTGTGTTACTCAGTTTCAGTTCATTGCTGCTAAATAAATTTAAAATCACAAAAAAACAATGCAGAGTATATTCTAATATCTGCTAAAGATTTACTCACTAATTACCACTCCCAAAATACTAAAGCTATCATAATTTATGTGAAAATTAGTTTTGTAAGTTATTATGCTATGTACTTGTAATGTTTTTTATTTTCTCATTAGCCTATATGTCTCTCAATATGTTTGGATTTGTAAATATTTACCCTGTGGAGATATATTGATCAAACTTTTTTTTCGCTTTTTTGAATCAACTTTTGTTGGTGTTTTTTATTGTTGTTGATTTTTAGTGTTACCATTTTTAGCAAAAAAATTAAAAATACAGTTATCTTTCTAATATATAGTTATATAATTTGATATGGTTCTGCTTGTTATTGATACTATTTATTAGTACATAAATATTCTTAATGAAATTTGAAATACGAAAAATATGATTATCTGTTAACAATTTTTTGGTTTTCTTTTTATATTTCCGTCTTTACTAGAGATTATTATTAGAAAACATGAGCTGCCCATACACCCTACTAAATATAAAAATATATCAATATAAGTAAAAGTGAAAGTTTAATCGGCCTTCAGTTTTTACGGCATTATGCGCGATGTCAAGGCCTGTTACTATAGAAGGCCGTGTGTGTGACGAAAAAAGTTGAGGATACTTTGTAGCTGCAAGTGGCTGTGCACCGTCTGGCATGTGTGTGTGGTTCGAAAAGTGGTTTTACACTTTTGTTTTTGTTTTGTTTAACAGCTTATAATAACACTTTTCAGGATTCCTACAGTGACTTAGATCCAGGCTGGATGTTTGGATTTACAGTGATCCGTTCATTTGGTGAATTGATTGGAAATGATTCTTTGTGAAATCTGTAGTCATTAATGACTTCAACCTGGCTAATAATTAAAATTGCTCGACTAATAAGGTTTCTTATTAAAATTGCTCACTCTCTCTCTCTCTCTCTCTCTCTCTCTTTCTCTCTCTCTCTCTCTCTCTCTCTCTCTCTCTCTCTCTCTATATATATATATATATATATATATATATATATATATATATATATATATATTTATATAAATATGTATATATATATATTTATATTTATATAGATTTGTATTTATATTTTCTTTTAGAAAATGTTTGAAGAAAGTTAGAAGATACTAAAAACCTTGGTATTATGCAAGCCGAAGTGATTTAATTAATTCAATCGACAAAAAACGGCGTGTAAATCGCAAAAGAAAAAATAATATTTTTAATATTCATTTTGGATGTATTGATTAATAGCATTTATTTTTAAATAAATTCATTTTGCAACACGTTTTTTAATTTTATAAAATTTCGTCATAATAGTTTAAGGTAAATCCCACATAGGTTATAGGTGGAAAACATCACATGTAAAAGATCAAAAATGCTGCACATTTTGAATACCAAATGGGATAAAGTAGCAAATACCAGGTTAAGTTAAGCCTCTCTGAAAGCTTCGATGATTAATTTTAAATTACTATTTAAGTTATTTTTAAATTAAAAGATTTTTAAAAATCATAGAAGCATTCGGACTTTCATTTGTCTAGTATTGACTACTTTTATACCATTTGGATTAAAATATGTGGCATTTAAGATCTATAACATGTAGTATTTTCCACCTATATCCCATGTAGGATTTACCACATAAAACCCATGTGGGATTTACCATATGAAACCCACATGGGACAAAATAATAATCCCCATATGGGTTACATATGGTAAAAACCCACGCGTATCCCATATGGGATTTACCATATGGAATCCATGTGGGATTTACCATATGAAACCCACATGGGACAAAATAATAATCCCCACATGGGTTACATATGGAAAAAATCCACGCGTATCCCATGTGCACTTTTTCACTGGGTAAATGCATTTGAATACATTGTAGTACTTATGTCAAAATCGATTTTTCCATGGCACGGTGAACTTTTTTCAAAAAATATGCAAATAATAGTTCATTTCGTGCTTTTTAGGTAATAGTTCATCAAACTACAGTATACCCAGTGAAAAAGCGCACATGGGATACGCGTGGATTTTTTCCACATGTAACCCATGTGGGGATTATTATTTTGTCCCATGTGGGTTTCATATGGTAAATCCCACATGGATTCCATATGGTAAATCCCATATGGGATACGCGTGGGTTTTTACCATATGTAACCCATATGGGGATTATTATTTTGTCCCATGTGGGTTTCATATGGTAAATCCCACATGGGTTTTATGTGGTAAATACTACATGGGATATAGGTGGAAAATACGACATGTTATAGATCTTAAATGCCACATATTTTAATCCAAATGGTATAAAAGTAGTCAATACCAGACAAATGAAAGTCCGAATGCTTCTATGATAATTTTTAAAATTCTTTTAAATTAAAAATTTTTTAAATAGTAATTTAAAATCAATCATCGAAGCTTTCAGAGAGGCTTAACTTAATCTGGTATTTGCTACTTTATCCCATTCGGTAATCAAAACGTGTAGCATTTTTGATCTTTTACATGTGATGTTTTCCACCTATAACCTATGTGGGATTTACCTTAAACTATTATGACGAAATTTTATAAAATTAAAAAACGTGTTGCAAAATGAATTTATTTAAAAATAAATGCTATTAATCAATACATCCAAAACGAATATTAAAAATATTATTTTTTCTTTTGCGATTTACACGCCGTTTTTTGTCAATTGAACTAATTAAATCGCTTCGGCTTGTATAATACCAAGGTTTTTAGTATCTTCTAACTTTCTTCAAACATTTTCTAAAAAAAAAAAAATATAAATACAAATATATATAAATATAAATATAAATATATATATATATATATATATATATATATATATATATATATATATATATATATATATATATATATATTTTTATATATTTATATATATATATATAGATAGATTGTGAGAGAGAGATAGAGATAGACAGAGAGAGAGAGAGAGAGAGAGAGAGAGAGAGAGAGAGAGAGAGAGAGAGAGAGAGAGAGAGAGAAAGAGAGCAATTTTAATAAGGAACCTTATTAGTCGAGCAATTTTAATTATTAGACAGTTTGAAGTCATTAATGACTACAATATTTCACAAATAATTATTTCCTAATTTATTACTTACAATGACTAACGTTTATGCGTAATGAGCTTGAACCCATGAGGAGAATCCTGAAAAAAAGTGATCAATAAGGATAAGTAGTTGAACAAAAAAACAAAAGCAAAAATGTAAAAACCTACTTTTTCAATGATGTAGACTTCTATAATAACAGGCCTTGACATCGCGCAAAATGCCGTACACGGCATTTTAAAGGCATTTTAATTATTAAAAAAACTTATCGTTAATTTGACAATATTATTACCTTACAAAGTTAACGCCTTGAACCTTACATCAACATCAAGACGATAACAACGTTATCGTCTTGATGTTGGGCTATCTAATTTATAAACCACATCACATTTTAAATTTATATACCACATCACATTTTAAAGATATCTAATTTATAAACCACATCACATTTTAAAGATTTATTAAAAAAGCGCGAACACAAACTTTCGTCTGATGTTAAAAGATGAAAATGTAAACACAGATTAGGAATTGGCCTTCAGTTTAACAACTTTGTTGCGCGATGTTAAGGCCTGTTATTATAGAAGGCCGCGGTCACACAATATAATATTCTGAAACTAATAAACAAACATCTAAATTTCTATAAGTAAATTTATTCTTTGATCATTACCTTCATATCCTATCTTATTTTCATATCATAATCTATTATGGTATTATTTATATAACATATCACAACAATATTATTAAATTTGTGATGTTCAAATATCATATGAACATTCTCTAACATGTTCATATGATATTTGAATATAGTTCTTGAGTATATTATCTGCAAACAATTGACTGATGCAAGTTCTAATGTTGTCAAAAACCAAGCATGCATGCATGGGACACTGCAGTGTCCCACAAAGAAATGCAGGTTTGAAAGTCAAATTTTCTTTATTTAAAAAAAAAAATAAAATAGGGGGGAGATAAGGAGGTTTCTGTAACTTTTTTTAGGCTCCAAAACTTTTAACTTTATATATAATAAGGTTCATAAAACTTAAGGAACTAACGAAGTACATTGAGGAACAAAAACAGGATATTTACAGAAACTTTTAAATTTTTAATCTGGAGTACCACAGTGTAATTGGGAATAAAGTCTCTGGGTCCAGTATTCAAAGTAATACGATCTAAAGTAATATATAAATTAAATAAAATGCTTTAAAATGCATGCAGTTATACATATAACTCCTGATAGTTAACTATATGTATAACTAGTTATACATAAAATTTATTATATAAACTTATTTTTTAAGGTTATGCTTGAACAAATTAGCACCAATTAATTCAAATTCAAGTTTTAGTTCAAGTTCAAGTTATTTGTTCATTGTTTTTTCACTATTTTATATTTATTTGTTCAAATTTGTTAACAAGTACTAATTCTTACTACAGTAAGAATATTTATCATTGTTGAACGTGATTTTATTAGTAACTTAATTTTACTATCAACATATTTTGACAACACCCTTTACATTTTAAAAGATGACAGCTTTACTTTTCTATTGATGTTAAATTTTTTATGTTTCAATAACTCAGATTGAATTTTAACTGAATTATTATAAGCTTTGTAAGGGTTTGTTGTATATCAAATGGTGTTGTAAATAAAGTAAAAATAATATATATATATATATATATATATAAATATATATATATATATATATATATATATATATATATATATATATATATATATATATATATATATATATATATATATATATATATATATATATATATATATATATATATATAGTATTTAGGCTATGGGATCATCCATAAATGATGCCAGTAGATAGAGGAGCAGCGTGAGTTTAACAATAATTGACAATAAGAAGGGGATGTTGAGACCAAAATAATGTCAATTAAAAAATTAAATTAAAAAAAAAAGTAAAATATTTTATTTAAAAAAAAGTAAAACTAGCTATGAGCAGGTTTTAGAGGTATTTACACCAACAATGTGATCTAAAAACTTCTTGCTTTTGTTGCTTAAAACTGTAGAGGATCATCGGAAAAACAATTTAAATTCAGAAATTAGCTTGCTTATCTGAAAGAACAATTTATGTTTGTTTTTTTTACTTTTAGTACTGTTGAGAATAAATGTATAATTGAACCAGAAAAAAATTGATGGTATATGCATTTTGTATATTATATTAACAATTCAGATATACCATCATAATAAGATAACAAAAACTGATATCATTTTCAATGGGAGATAGCAAAAAATTGACTGAGTTTGATAAAGGGTGAAGTTGTTCAACAAACCGGGTCATCATCTGACATCATTATGCATAGATGACCCTACAATTTAAGTAAAATAAGTAATCAATTTGCCATATTTCTCTTTAGAAAGTGTAAGAAAAAAGCATTGTTATGCTGAGAACCTACCTATTGAGCAAGCTTTGACCACCTATTTTATAAATTTGAGAGACAGAAGTGGAAGTGCGAATCACAAAAGAACTAATAACAATGCTCTAAATTGATTTTAACTTTGTAGACTAGCATTAATATAGTATTTAGTAATAATACATGATTTTTATAATTTGTATTTATTTCCATTAATTATCAGTTGTCAGTCTCCATTTTATAAAATGAATTAAAAAACTATTTATTTATAGTATAATAATAATACATAAATACTAGTTTCCTAATGATATTATCATCACAATGTTAATGGTATTCGTTTTAAAGTGAAATTTTGTATCAATTTTATTGTTTTAATGTTATATTTATATATATATATATATATATATATATATATATATATATATATATATATATATATATATATATATATATATTATTTTTACTTTATTTACAACACCATTTGATATACAACAAACCCCTACAAAGCTTACAATAATTCAGTTAAGATTCAATCTGAGTTATTGAAACGCAATAAATTTAACATCAATAACAACATAAAATCACGTTCAACAACGATAAACATTCTTACTGTAGTAAAATATAGTACTAACTGATAAATTTGAACAAATAAATATAAAATTAACAAAAACAATAAATAAATAAGAACATTAACTTGAACTTTAACTAAATCTTGAATTTGAATTAATTGGTACTAATTTGTTCAAGCATAACCTTAAAAAATAAGTTTTTATAACAAATTATATGTATAACTAGTTATACATATAGTTAACTATCGGGAGTTATATGTATAACTATATGCATTTTAAAGCATATTATTTTATTTAAACATTACTTAGATCATATTACTTTGAAAACTGGACCCAGAGGCTTTATTATCAATAACACTGTGGTACTCCAGATTAAAAATTGAAAAGTTTCTGTAAATATCCTGTTTTTGTTCCTCAATGTAGTTCGTAAGTCCCTTAAGTCTTAAGGACCTTATTACATCTAAAGTTAAAAGTTTTGGAGCATAAAAAAAGTTACAGAAACCCATCCTATTTTTTTCTTTTTTTAATAAAGAAAATTGGGAATTCTTTGACTTTCAAACCTGCATTTCTTTGTGGGACACTGCAGTGCCCCATGCATGCAAGATTGGTTTTTGACAACATTTCAACTTGCATCAGTTAATTGTTTGCAAATAATTAACTCAAGATCTATATTCAAATAACTATTATATTATCCTAATAATACGTCTATTTGCACAAATCTTAATCTTATTTCTATAAGGAAAGATAAACATTATTCGAGGTACTTACATACTTGCTTGCCATTCTCTTTATTAATATAAAATATTTTCACACAATATAAACGTAACGCAATGCAATGTCGATTTAAAAAAAATTTTTATAGTTTTTTTTTTAGTTTCCAGCTTTCAAATTAATTCCCATGCAAATCCCACAGGAAACCCACGTGGGATTTCCCATGTGTGTAAATACCATATGGTTCCCACATGTAACCCAAGTGGGATTACCCACATGGGTTTAAGGTGACAAATTTCCATACGGATACCACATGGGAAAATCCGTCCCACGTAAATCCCATCAATCCCACACGGAACCCACTCGGAACCCATGTGTGACGCGGTTTTATTTTTCACTGGGTAGGAGCATGGGGTTGAAAAGAAGTCATAACCCAAGTGAACATTAAAGTGAGCAATAAAAATATTTATTCGAACTATATTTAAAGATATTTTGCTATACAGATTTTTATATGAAAAAAATCTATTTTGAAAAATTTCAGCAAAAATCTAGGCTTCAAAAGTACACGTTAGCCAAACTAAACTTAGTGAAAGTTTAAAAGTTTTTAGATATTAGTACCCGAAGCGGGCATTTTAAATATACTTTACAACTTCTTATTGTAAAACTGTAAATATCTATAAAATAAAAAAAAACGGGTACAGACTTAATAACTTTTTTTCTTTATTAAGTTTCTATTAAAGGTTTTTTATAATTTTTTCACCCCGTTAGTTAATTTTGAAGAAAATAAGTTTGAATATAAAATCTTTTTTTTATATAAGAAAAAAGTCTCTTTAATGTGTAAACGCACAGACCTAACTAATTACAAGCACATTAATAACATAAGTATCTCTGTCGTGACATAAACGCAAAAATTTCTGTCGCTGTTTTGATATTTATAAAAATTTTAAGCTTTTTAAAAACTCACTAGGCCGGGTGAATAATTATAAGCAATTACTTTTACTCAGCGTTTTTGGAGTAATTGTTCCGCTCTACGCAAACAAAATTTGGAGCAAAATCGCACAAATTTTTATTTACGCTGAGCAACTTACTCCAAAAACGCCGAATAATTGTTCAGCTTTACGTGAATAAAGATTTGAGCAAAATTGCTCAAATTTTTATTTGCGTAAAGCTGAGCAATTACTGACTAAAAGTAATTGCTTAATTTTATTCATCCGGCCTATTTTCTTTGTTTGTTATAGTATATAATATCTTTATAAATGTTATGCATATAAGATCAACTTTAAAAATACTTTATTTTGTTTTTTAGAAAATTGGAAAAGATTTAAAAAATAACTATAACTAATGTGCATGCAACAGGATTTAAACCCTCGCGTTGTACTTTTGAAGAGCAACAAACTAACCACTTCGGCCACTAAGGTATCCTCATATACCAATTTTGAACACTGTTTAATAAACAAACGACAGAATAACTCAAAAAAAAAAACAACGTAAGAATTTAAACTTTGGCACTTACACCCTTTTGAAAATGCACTCTTCAAATGTTTTAATACTATTTAATAAACAAAAGACTTTATGAAACGCCAAATAAATGCTACAAATCAAAATTGAGGAAATGATGCCGCAATGTAATTTTCAAGTAAAAATAAATTAAAAGTAAACTAAAAAAAATATTATAGACTCAGCAGTTGCAATTTTTATCTTGCAGGATGCAACATAAAAGAAGTAGTTGGATGCAGTATAAAATAAGTAGTTGCATGCAATTTAAAATAAATAGTTGCATGCAATATAGAACAAGCAATTGTATGCAGTGTTAAATATGAAGTTGCATGCAATATAAAATAAGCAGTTACATACAATATAAACACGGATACATAGTTTCTTTTATTTTATTGCAGATAACAGGTAACAAGGGGGTAAGGCAAGAAAATAGGTTAGAGTGCGAGGGGTAATGAAAGAAATTAAGGTAGAATAAAGTAATAAATATAAAATAAAATAAAAGTTACTCTTTTTTAGTGTTGCAAAGTTAAAATTTACCGGGAAATTTTTAAAAATTTCCGCCTGGTAAATTATGAAATTTTTTTTTGACTTATTCTTATTTTTCTTCAAGAAAATTTAAAAGAATTTTTTTAATTTTTTTTTCTTAAAAGAAAAAAATTTTTATTGAAAATTTAACCTCTCCGATTTAAATTTTACCGGTAAATTTTGAATCAAATTTTACTGGAAAATTTACATCACTACTCTTTTTAGAATTTATAATCTTAAATTATTTGTTCTAATATTTTTAAGTAATTTATGGTTATTAAGGCTCATCTTTCGTAATTAAATAATGAAATATAATTTTTATTTCATTATTATTTTTTTTTTTTTGCAAAGAATAGAGTAAAACCGGGTAAAACCGCACACTTAGCAATAAAAATTAAATAACTTTTTTATTTTTCATTTTTTTTTTTTTTTTTTATTAGATAGGTAATAAAAAACTACATAAGAAAATATAAATATATGTTAAAAAAATAATATTAAAATTATCGAAAATATCAAGTGTAGAGAAAAAAAAATTGTACGGTTTTAGGCGACATTCTGATAAAACCGCACACTTGAGAAAACATTGAGTTTTTTATTATTTTTTTAACACGACTTAAGAAACTATATTAAAGTTTTTACATTTTTTGCAATAAAAAAAATTAGTTCCAACTACATATTTCTTTGGTAAACATGTTTCTTTGTGCAACCTCGCATGGCAATATTTTTGTGTGTAACTGTACTCTATACTTGTAACTGTACTAGACTTATTTTGCAACTTTTAATCGTTTGGTTGCTGATACTTGTTCTTCATTATTGTTTTGAGGAGGGTGTTCAGCATTAAGGCATTACGTTCAGGCATTTGAGTACTTGACATACTTCCTTTATTGCTTTTTTCTTCATCTTTTTGTTTGAGGAACTCGATCACATTTTCTTCGGTAATGTGATTAATTTCTGGCTTGAAAAACCTGCTTCAACTCTATCTCGATACTGTTTTTGAAGCGCTCAACACATGCTTGATACCTATCAAAACTTGAAGCTAATGTAGTTAAGAAAGATGGCAATCGGTGTCTAGTTGGAGTAGGTACTGCGGCGGCTGTTGAAGATGATGAAGCTGTGTCTGAGCAAGATGGTTTAGGTGTTGCGGAAGCTGCTAAAGTAAGTGAAGATGGATTAAACGTTTGTGTGATTGCTAATGCCTTATGATTTATGTTGTTTTTATTATGTGGAAATGAGCTAGTGTACTGGAAACTAGCGATCGCATGCAAGCGTGTAAAACATTAACCACTCTTGTACGGCAACAATGGAATTTATTGTTTATCTAAACTCTTACATTCTGAGTCTTTGTAATACTTTGTAAGATTTTTTTCCATGCTTGTTTGACATAACAATATACACCTCTATCCAATGGTTGAAGAATATGTGAAGAATGCTCTGGTAGACAAATCAAGATTATACTGTGTTTTTTGCGCAGCAATACTGCTTTCAAAGTTATATGAGTTGTATGCCCATCTAATACAAAAATATGAATACCACTAATTTGCTCAGTTTTTTCTATAAATACTTCTTTCATCCATTCAATAAACTTATTGTGCTCCATCCAACCTGATTTTGAAATTGAATATTTAGTGCCAACTGGACCATCTCTTATCCAGTTAGGGCGAAAGTTTCTTTTGGCTTCGTATATCACAAATGGTAGTGCAAAATGCCCATCAGCGTTGCAGCAATTATTTACAGTATAATGAATTTTTTCATTGTTGCCAGAATGTTTAGATGCACGTCTTGTCCCTTTTCGATACACTACGGTTGCTTTGCCTTGAACATCTGAAAACCTGTTTTACCACAATGCCAAATATGCGACCCAGAAATTGTACTAGTCTCTTGATATTGCTTGGAGACGCTTTCAAAATAACAATCAATTATTTCTGGTGTTCAAGGAGAGGCTCTTTTAGATACTAAGTTATCCGCTTTTCTCGTTGAAATTGCTTACGGCCATCTCTTCATAAAGGCATAAAACTAGTCTTTATCAGGCATGCAATTTTTGAATAAGTGCAATTGATCTTCGCGTTTAAGGCAGCCACATACAAATTCTAGGACTTCATTTCGGTTTAGACCATAACCCCAGTCACCAAGTAATTGGAACGCATGCACTGTCAATCTTTCTCTTTCATTTGAGAGTACCGTTGTTGTACCTGAGCCATGGAAGCCTTTGTTGTTGTTGTTTTTGCGATTCAAGAGTTGAGACTGGAACGCCATGTTTGAATGCAGCTTTTCTCAGTGATGTTTTATTTTCTTTCATATCAGTTAATGTGACTAGTATATCGTCTTGTATGCTTTTGCTTTTTTAGTTGACATGTTAAAGTGAGTGAGTTAAATTGAATAGAGTAAGTGATAATTATATTGAGAAATAATATTATAATTGATTTTTAATGAGTAAGAGATGATGATAGTAACAAATAACATTATAGTTTGTTTTTAATTAAACCGGAATTAACATTAAGTTAATTAGATAAAGGCGCTTAGTCACTTGCGAAAAACTAAATAATTAATCGAGTGTGCGGTTTTATCAGAAAAAAGAATTTTTTTTACTTTTTTGATTTTTTATTTAACTTTTTGTTCTAGCTGCATAAAAATTATACTATTAGAATTAAAAATTACTTTCCCAACAAGATAGTGCTAAAAAAATTTTTATATCAGTTTCGGTTCAAGCGCTATTTTGTTTGCAACAATTAAAAATATATAAAAAATTTTGACTCTCCGTTAAAGTTATAAAAAAAAAGAAAAAAATGAAGTTGAATCGGCATATAATTTTATCAATTCGAATAAAGGAGATAGTTCTGTATTCGAATCTATTTTTGTTTTTTCCATATCCGTTTAGTTTTTATTTGATAATTTCGATCAGCGTGCGGAATGATACAGTGTGCGGTTTGACCCGGTTTTACTCTATATTAAATATATTTAGAGCAAACAGAAAAAAACTTTTTTTATCTATTTTTATTTTTTCTATTTAAATGCAATTAATGAAAAGTAATAACAAAAAGTAAAGTACTAAAATATACATGAAAATTTTTCAAAATAAAAATTCAATTAAACATTGGATATTAAATAAAAGATTAAACCAAATAATCAAAAAATCTTATTATTTACAAATTGTTGTTTGAGATGCCCAGTATTTTTGACTTTAACTACACACACACACACACACACACACACACACACACACACACACACACACACACACACACACACACACACACACACACACACCGAACTAACACACTAAAATAAAATTAGGAAAAAAGAAAAACTCTACAAAAACATGTGTTTAACTTTTTCAAAATAAATGTTTAATAATATTTTTTAACGTTTTTTAACGTTTTCTCGCGTTTTTATAACGTTTTTCATCTATAAGTGCTTCTTTAATTAACGTTTAACTAAACAAATAATGTAGTTTATTTAAACAAACTTGATTAAATAACAGCTTAAACTTATCAAGTAAGCAAACTTTCGATCAAATATACCTATTAAAATATTGGTTAGTAGTACCCAATAAGATGCTTCCATGTAAGCAAAGAGACTTAAAATATAAAAATGTTTTTAAAGCTGCATAAATTTGTTTTTCAAATTAAATTTGATTTTTTTTTGTAATTAATACACATTTATGAACCTTAAGATATAATATCCAAAGAAAATGAAATTATTATCTGTTATCTTTCTTTTAAGCATTGCCCAACTTTGTTTGGGGCATGGTTATTTACAAAATCCTCCAGCTCGGAATTCAATGTGGAGATTTGGGTTTCAAACCCCAGTAAATTACAATGACAATGAGCTATTTTGCGGAGGTGCAACAGTTATGAACATAGATAATGGGGGACGGTGTGGAGTTTGTGGAGATCCTTGGCACGTAAAAGATCAGCCACATATGGACGGCGGAAGGTCAGACTAATATATGTATATTTATATGTATATATATATATATATATATTTATATATATATATATATATTTATATATATATATATATATATATATATATATATATATATATATATATATATATATATATATATATATATATATATATATATATATATATGTATATATATATATATTATTTTATAAAATATATATATATATGTGTGTGCATATATATATATATATATATATATATATATATATATATATATATTTTCATAAAATAATATTATTATTACAAAAAAACTAATGTATATTGTAACAATTGTTGTATGAAATTTTTTTATAAACTTTTCTTATACAGGTAAGGGGGTAAAGAGGCGAAGGGGAAGGAAAAAAAATTATTACAAAGTAAAGATATATTTTACTTAATTTTACAGCTATGCAACGGGTACAATATCAAAAGTTTACAAAAGCGGACAAATCATTGACATAGAAGTTTTGCTGACTATGAGCCATAAAGGATACTTTGAGTTTCGAGTCGGTGACTTTACAAATACTAAAGTCTCAGGAGATTCCATTGGAAAACTACAAGGTACACTTTTGAAATTACAATCTGGAGGAACGCAGTTTACTGTAACAGAACCTGGAAAATACTTGTATAAAATCAAAGCCCATCTACCTTCAGGTTTAAAATGTAAAAGATGTGTCCTGCAGTGGTGGTACAAAGGTGGAAATAACTGGGGATGTGACAAAGGAAATTGTGGTATGGGATTAGGTCCTCAAGAACATTTCGTTAATTGTGCAGATATAAAAATCGAAGCATAGTCAAAAAAACTTTTGTTATGTTGAAACCAATTCACAAACAATTTTAATTTCATTTTATGTAATTCTTTTTTAATAAAAAAATTTAGTTTAAAAAAAACTATTACCTCATATATACAAACTCAATGGATTCTGTTTATTACATAATTTAGAAAATAATAGTAAAATAATAATAAAATTTATACATCAATATGGACCCAATATAATTAAATTATAAAATTTAAATAAAAGTTAAACTTAGTCAAAATATTTTTACATCGGTATATTATTCACAGACAAAATAAAAGTTATTAAAGATGTTAAAATTGGAAAATGAAGAGAATCAGTATATAAATGATTTTATCAAAAAGACATGGTGCTCCGTAAGAAAAATAAAATTGGTTTCAAATACAAATAAATAAATAATAATTATTTCGAAGAAAAAAAACTACAGTTGTTGTTTTTTTTCAATTCATAATAAAAAAATAGAAATAGGAGCCTATCAAGTTAAAAAATTTCAAGAGAAACCTCTAAAAAAATGTTTTGAAGGAGAAAAGGTTTTGATGGAAAAAGACAACTCAAATAATGAGTTATTTCGCCGCGATAAAGATATTGTAACTTTTCTTTCCGTGCAACAACATACAGCTATTGCATAATTTAATAAATATTTGCATTACTAATAATTATTTAAATAAAATATTGATTAAAAGTAGATCGGTGAACGTTGGCCATAGGAATAGATTGGCCCAGTTGAGTTTATTCTCGACTTTCAATTTTTGCATTATTTTTTTAAATATACAAAAAAATGATACAAAATTATATAGGCAAGTTGAAACTTTTGCTCAATGCATCTTTTTCCTAATGAAATTCAACCATAAACTGTATGTGGGCTAACCTGCCTTAACCCTTGGCAACTTAACTCGATAACAAGATAATTTTTTTAATCAGATGTTTTCTTACTAGTATCAATTTAAACTAAGTTTTCAGAAAAAAAAATTAACAAATGAACGGTTGCCATATAAAAAATCTCTATAGTTAAGAACCATTTTAAAAATTCAGAAGATTTTCGTATTTTCTTTTGTATGCGTACCTAAACGTAGCACCTTTTACTAATATATAAACTTTGTATATATATTAGTAAAAAGCGAGATTGCCATTTTTTTTCTTCTTTTGAGCCATAATTTCAGAATCAGAATTTCTCTTCTGATTCTGAAATTATGGCTCTTTATGTTGGGCTGATATGATGCAAAAAGTATTACTATCTAGTTCTATATTTATTTTTTAAAATAAATTTTACATTTGAAAACGCCTCTTTTACGTCTTTTTTTCCAGTGTGGTTAAGCCAAGTTTAATTCTTGTTTTATAACGTTGTTTTCAAATGATAATAATATTTAATAATAAGATATGATAATTGTGATAGTGCTTTAGCTGAAAGATATCTCTTTTTATAACTAAGTATTATAATATTATATTAATTAAAACTTAAAAATATAAAACTAAAAATATGTTATTTAATATAATATTGCTCAATATATAACATAATGAAAATATCATTAATACATGTAAAAACCTTTAGAAGAACAATAGCTCTTCGGAAAAGATTGGTTTTGCCAAAACATTTCACTCATATCATTTTTATATACACAAATGTGATCATAAAAACTATCATTGCTGTTTCGACGCTAACTCACAGTCTAGAACTCTGTAAAAATAAAGATTCAAAAATGAAAAAACTTGACAAACTTGGAAGGAATGCAGTTAAACCGATTTTTAATTACTCCAAGTATAGTAAAAACTATATACACTCTCTATTTAAAGTCCAGGAAATGTCAACTTACACAAAACAACGTATACAGCAAAACAACGTATACAGCAAAACAAAATAAACCTATTTATCCTCCTTTTAAACAACAAAGTAACTTTTGAAATCACAAATTCTTAGCTTATTTATTGTTCAGTTCAGCACCTCCATTTGGATAACATACAGGAATTACGCCACACAATCAAAAACAAACAAGTCGGATAATTTTTAATGCAGTTTCGCACAAATTATTCCGTCAACTGCAAGAAAAACTTTCAAAGTTTTTACACGCACTATATGTTTTCTTCATAAAAGCTACCAGAACCAATGGCATTATCATCAATACCATCACCGCTTCAAGTAGCTAAACCATCTTAGCCATTGCTTTCTGAATTTACACTACATCTTGCTTCAACATACTTTGTGAAGCATCAACTCCAAAGTAATCAGCAAAGCATTAACTATAAAGCCAACTTACTGATCAAGCATTAACTCTAAAGTCAACTTACTGTTAAAGCATCAAGTCTAAAGTCAACTTACTGACAAATCATTAGCTCTAAGGTCAACTTACTGATATAGTGTCAACTTTAAAGTCAACTTACTGATAAAGCATCAAATCTAAAGTCAACTTAATGATAAAGCATCAACTCTAAGGTCGACTCACTGATAAAGCATCAACTCTAAAGACAATTTACTGACAAAACATTAACTCTAAAGTCAACTTACTGATAAAGTATCAACTCTAAAGTCAACTAACTGATAAAGCATAAAGTCAACTTACCTGCAACTTACCTGCAACTTACCTGCAACTTACTTGCAACTTACCTCCAACTTACCTGCAACTTACCTGCAACCAATCTTTAATATTATAATACCAGCTATTTAAAAGGATGTTTAAAAAAAGTTAAAAACATTTGTAATATTTTTATGTCAAGGTGTTTAATGTTTTGAATTCAAAACCTATAAACGGCTCAACCTCATCACAAGAATAAATTATTTTTCTCATAATTTTCTTTTAAATAAGTGTTTTTTTAATTATTACGTTTATCTTGAATTCGCTATACAAGCATGGTGCCCATACATTAAAAGTGATATTAAATCACTTGAAAGAGTTCAACATTATAACGTTGAACTCTTTCAAGTGCATTAATATGGGATATTCATTTAGTGGCATGTTTGCCACTAAATGAATATCCCATATTAATGCACTTGAAAGAATTATAGATAGAATAATTCTATCTATACTTCTAGTAAATTATATTGTTGTTGTTGTTGTTATTATTGTTGGTGTTGTTGTCATAGAAAAATCTCCCTTACAGTTTCCACTGATATATTGAGGCATGTAGACATGCTTTAGCAGAAAAATATACATCGTTCTGCTAAAGCATTGTCACAATATCAACATATCTGTGGGTATCAAAATATCAGTTTAAACTGTACAAGAGATATATCTATTATCACATATATGTTATGTGAAAATAGATATATCTCTAGTGCAGTTTCAACTAATATGTAGTAAAGTTCACTAGGTGAATTGTTACATTAAGATCTATCGTTACCAGAAAACAAGTAAAAATGGTTTAAAATAATTATCTCAAGGTAAACTGGGTATATTAAATGATAGTCAAAATAGGGTTGAATTTTTTAGTGATTTTGTATTCAGTGGTAGTGATTCTGAGCAAGTATTACGGTATTTATATTTACATAGGTTTGAAGTAGATATTAACGTCATATCTGTTAAAGTAAGCACTCAGGGACTTCTATTTAGTGCTCCGATAATTAGCACATGGAGCCAATTCTTTATTTAATAGTAATTATAGTATCTATTATACTATAAATAGTTACTTTTCACAGTGACTATTTATATTGAAAAAGCAAAGTCATCAAGTGTTCTTGGTACAAGTTCATTTACAAGATTTGGTAACAGAAGTTAATAATCTAACAATCAATGGTTTAATTATTATTGAAAAAAAGTGTAAATTTATTTTGCATTGATTTACTTGTGATAGCACATGTATTTGTTAGATGTTGCTTATGTTACACATCAAATAATGGATGTGATTGGTGTACTTCTGTGGCAGAGCATTTTAAAAAATTATACAAATGATAATTCAAATATAAGAACTGATGCTGAATTTAGGTTAATGCTTACCCCATTGCATTAGAATATTTACAATATATGCTTGCTAATAAATAGTTTAGATATGGTTTGTTCATTTGCAATTTAGTCTTTGCGCAAGTTGTTCCTTGGAGTGTCATTGATTTCTTTATTTTGTGTGAAATTTAAATCAAAAATTTATATCAGCTTTGCTCAGAAACAAATTTAAATCAACTGCTGGAAATATACCAGTTCACTGCTTCTGACTTAGCTAGGTGTCTAAGGGTTATTCTTTTTAAGTAAAGTTGAAATATATTGTAAAGTAATGGAAACACTTCTTAACGAGGGATAATAAAAGTATTCTTTTAGAGTCATAAGCAATATTCCTAATAACATCAATTTTATAATTTATAATAAATTGTCTTAACTACAAATCATTACCTGTTCTTCTTTACGTTATAAATTTATGCATTATTATTAATTCGGAGATTTATTTTTATTAATTTAGAGGTTTCACTAATTTATTAATATTTTGTAATTTCTATAAATAAAAAAGTTACTTTATTTTAATTCAAATATAATTTATTAACTTAATAAAAAAAAATTGATATATAAATAGTAGGGGAGAGTCGCCGATTATGGACCACTTTTGTTGCAGAGTGTATAATTCACTCACTTTTGCTTAAATAGTTAACTTTTATATTGTAAACCACTTCTTACCTTCAGCTGAACATATTATATGAAGCTTGTAGTGGTTGATGTATTAATAACTATAAAATGTGTCAAAAACGTAAGTGGTCCATATTGGGGGTACTTTAAGCTTGTGCTCCAAATATGGACCATTGAGGTTCCTATTATGGACTAGTTATAAACGGTTTGACTTGGTCATTTAAACAAATTATATACACACTAAAGATAGAATTATTAGAATATAAATACTCAAGAGTATGTAAGCTTCTAATTTTTAACAGGTTTTTAGATGTTCTTTTTGTAGAAAAAAAAAAGTTATTAAGTTTAAGCCAGCCATTTATTTGATTCTAATTCTACCAGTCTCATGCACATGTATGCATACACTCAGTTTTATTTATAAAGTGTTTTACTATTTTAACATTTAGCACACACAAAAACATTAATACTGATGTGTAATAATATTTCAAAATTTATTTACAAAGTTCACAAATAAAGTCACAATCTGAAGTTCCTGCGCATTCTTCATGTGCCCATCTTTTGCAGGATCGACAGCATATCATATTTTCTATGTTACATTCTCCACACATAAAACAAAGCCATGAACTTTCATTTAAAATACTGGTACTAGTTGTTGAATTCATTTTGGGCTTCTTACATTTCTTTACTACTTTTTCTTTAATTATTTTTGTGTTTTTGAACTTTTTAACTTTTGTGTTTGTTTTTGGACTTTCCTGTAGGAACAGCTTTTTATATGGACTTGAAGTAAGAATTTCTGACTGTTCTTTGCAACACTTCCTTTTGCCTGCACCCTTTGGGGGAAGAACAGGGACCAGTCTCTAAATTGGAGACAAAGCCCGGATGTAAAAAATTAGTGCGTCATAGTGCCCAGAGTTATTTATTTGCAACTGCGCAGTTGCACGTTGCAACATCCGCAGTTGCAACGTGCAACTGCGGATGTTGAGCTAGAAATACACAACCTAGTTTTAAAATTGGAGGCCATGTTTTTCGGAATGTCGAGGAAAGATTTAATGACTCAGGCATTTGAAGTTGCAGAACACAAGGGTTTAAATCACCCATTCAATAAGGATAAAGGTCAAACTGGGAAAAAGTGGTATTACAAATTTTTAACCAGGTTCCCTGACCTCTGCCTCCGCCAACCAGAAGCTACTTCCATGTCGCGAGCCAGCGGCTTCAACCTGGGGGATGTTGACAGGTTTTTAATTTACTAGAAAATTTAATAAAAGATCATTGCCTCAAGGCCAATAACATTTACAATATTGATGAATCTGGTATTTCAACCGTGCAAAAGAAATGCCAGCGCGTGCTTGGTCTAAAAGGCAAAAACAGATAGGTAGCATAGCCAGTGCAGAAAGGGGTGTTAACACAACAGTTGTCTGTTGCGTAAATGCTGGTGGAACACATTATGTTCCACCAATGATTATATTCAAAAGAAAACGGGTTCCTAATGAACTGGGAGATGGTGCACCAGAAGGCAGCATTGTAACATGTTCTGTTATGTTCATCAGTCATGTGAAGCTAACAAAAGATGATAAGGTTTTATTTATTTTAGATGGCCAAAAATCCCATACTAAAAATCTTAAGGCCATTCAGCTTGCCATTGACAACAATGTCATAATGTTGTCACTTCCACCTCACACAACACACAAACTGCAGCCTCTGGATAAAGCTTTTTTTAAGCCCCTTCATGTCTACTACCACCAGGAGGTGGAAAAATGGCTGAGACTAAATCCAGGACGTTCAGTGAGTTCATATCAGGTGGCTAATCTTTTTCATCTGGCATATGCAAAGGCTGCTACCATGTCAACAGCAATTAATGGTTTTGCATCGTGTGGAATTTGGCCATGCTCACAAGATGTTTTTAAACCTCAGGATTATGCGCCATCATTCGCTTCTCAAGCAGGAGACCGCGAGACCATGCTGTCTTCACCACTTACATCAGGGACATTACCATCACAAGCCCAGGAAGCTTTGATACCAGCACTGGTATGTGTAACTAGACCAGCACAAGACCAGGAGGGTGTTCCACCACTTCCAGGCATAATGGATGAGATGGTTCCAAAACCAACAACTTATGTGACCCACCCAGTGTAACTGGCTGTTGAAACGTCTCATTCCAAAACAGTTCTGCCACAGGTGCTGGAAAATTTTTTGCTCATCATTTTTACTCTGATGGGAAATGTTTTTTTAGGTCAGTTGTTGTGTGCAGCTCAGCGATTAAACGGCAAGCTGGTCAGTCCACTGCTTCATCTGAAGGAAACTGCTATGGCTGACTCACTTCGTAATCAGCTTGTTAGCCATTTGATATCTAATTTGGAAATATTGTCTGTTGACATGCACGGGGATGCCTTAAATGCTGACCAACCCCAGCATCTTCACTTTAACTTGTTAGAAGAGCGTATTGCTCACATTGCCAAACCAGACTCGTTTGTGGGAGAATGAACTTTCATTTAAAATACTGGTACTAGTTGTTGAATTCATTTTGGGTTTCTTACATTTCTTTACTACTTTTTCTTTAATTATTTTTGTGTTTTTGGACTTTTTAACTTTTGTGTTTGTTTTTGGACTTTCCTGTAGGAACAGCTTCTTATATGGACTTGAAGTAAGAATTTCTGACTGTTCTTTGCGACACTTCCTTTTGCCTGCACCCTTTGGGGGAAGAACAGGGACCAGTCTCTTAATTGGAGACAAAGCCCGGATGTAAAAAATTAGTGCGTCATAGTGCCCAGAGTTATTTTCAAACATGGTGTACTTCACTGTGATGGGGTTACCACTATGTTCTTCACCATACATCAGCACATTCCTGTTTGCATTGTGAATCACAATTTTTGTTTTCAGAAGACAGGAGATCTGATTTAACTCCCATAAATTGGAGACAAAGCCCGGATGTAAAAAATTAGTGCGTCATAGTGCCCAGAATTATTTTCAAACATGGTGTACTTCACTGTGATGGGGTTACCACTATGTTCTTCACCATACATCAGCACATTCCTGTTTGCATTGTGAATCACAATTTTTGTTTTCAGAAGACAGGAGATCTGATTTATCTCCCATACATCAGCACATTCTTGTTTGCATTGTGAATCACAATTATTGCAATAGCACATTGAAGATCATCATTAGTCCAGCAGCCCCTGATTAAAAAAAAAAGATTGAAATAAATTGTAGGATAGGGCAAAATTTTAAAAATAAATTTGTCTAAATTTACCCACTACAATCTACCACTACAAATATAATACTTAATAAATATTTATCATTATTTATTATTATTAATAGGCTATTATTATTATTAATTTACTTTTAATCATTAGGCCTATAGCCTATAACTATAATAATACTATAATATTAATAATAGTAAATACTTAGTAGATCTATAATTACTATAATTAAATAATTATAACCTATAATAGATTCTATAGTCTGGCTATAGTCTAGTCAAATTTCAAATACTAATAATAATCAAAGATTAAAATAAAACATAAGATTAAGATAATTTAATTTATTAATAGCCTACGATAAAATAATAACATCCAAGAGAATAAGAACTTATGTTCCCTAATATGGACTACAGTTTCCCATCTTGAACCACTGGTCCATTTTAGGGACAGCAGTTGGTCCATATTGGGAGAACCACATGGGCATCTAATTTTACTAAATAAAACCAAAACGATGTCATTTGGAGCAACACGCTTGTATTTAGTAAGAAATGAAATGAAAAAGCTTTCCATTTTGCATAGAAGCATTGTCCTGGTTCATTTATTTGTAGAATGATACACAAAAAAAAGCGAGTGTACTTTTAGAAAAAAATAACCAAATAAAATACTAACTTACCTTTTTGAAGTAATCTTGCTGACCACCATCATTGAAATGCGATTTAACTGAACGGAAGTCACTCTTTAATGCTACGTCTAAAATTTAAAAATAAAATCGCATTTATTTGTTTCATCGGTGGTCCATAAAAGGGGACGGTCCATAATGGGCGACTCTCCCCTATATAGCTAATAGAAAGTAATAATTAACATTTTATATACCCGATTATAAATTCAAAATAAGCTCACCAATTCATATATACGTTAAAGTAGTTTTTATGTATTTATGTATTTATTGTTTTATGTTAAAAGTTGTTATTGATTTGTATAATATTAAAGTTGCTATTGATGAAAATTGCATTAACCAAATAAAAATCTTTTTTTTTACATATGCAATTAGTTAGTGTTATACAAAACTTTAAATTCTTCGGCGTTTGTTTTATTAATGATGGGGATGAAAGCAAAATGAGCGACAAAGAATACAGAAAAGTAATACTAAATTAAATGAAAACTTTAGAATTTATAAGCATGTGGTATGTGGTCTTACTTTAAACTAATTGTAAGCATTCAGTTTTAAGCAAGAATTTTTTCTTTGTTTAAGTAAATATATTTTTTTTCCTATAAAAGTTTGTTGAATTTTGAAGAACTATCGAAAAACATCAGAAGTTTTGTTTATCTTGGAAATCGTTCTTTTTTATGATATACCACGTAAGTCGAATGTAGTCAAATCTTATTTTTAATTTGCCTAATAATGTAATTTTTGAATATGGGATCATCCATAAATGTCAGTAAATATAGGGGGAAGGGGGGGGGGAGGGAGTACTGGAAAGTTTGACACTAATTGACAATAGGGAGGGGGTGTTGAGGCCAAAATGATGTCAATTTAAATTATTTTTTTAGTTTTAATGAGCAGATTTTAACGGTATTTACATCTACTAAATGGTATAGAAATGATGTTTTGTTTGTGGGGAAATTAATATTAAATGCGGGGAATTTGATATTATATTTTATAATTTGATATTTATTAAATTATTTATAATATAATATTATAAATTAATATAATAAGTTTCCCAGAGACATTAAATAAATAACAACTACTAACGTAAAATAAAAATTGCTATCGTTTTATTAATATATTACCATTTGACTGCAAATCAAATTATGTTAGAAATATTAACTCTTTGTATATAAAATTCACAATCGTTATTCGCTCCCTTTCGGATTATAAAATGTGGTTCAAAGTAAACTCATAAAAGTAAACTCATAAATTTGTCATTTTTTGAAATTAAATTGTCGTTATTTCAAATACGAAACTCTAAATGCTCTCTAGTTGATTGTAAAACGCGATGCAAAGCGAACACGTAAAGTCTATTGAAAATTCGAAACGCTAATTTCTCCCTGGAGGGTTGAAGAAACTTTTTTAAAAAGCTTGCGCTAACGATGAGCAAAACCATTATTCTGATTGTGATGAAAACAATACTAATAAATCAATATTAAAACATTGATAAAACCGCATTACTTAACATGGTCTCGTATGGAAATGCTCATCCCGATGAAAAAAAGGCTAATATCCAGAAAGAAGTCCATAGTATATGGAATACATTAAAAGAAGAGAAACTGGTGCATAAGGATCTTGAATCAAGAGTAATGTATTTAATCAATTTATTTAATGAAAAAGCATCGAAGTTTAAGAGCAAGCAATTATCATTTGGGCCAATACTCCAAAACAGCCTGCCCTGACGTATTCTCCACTTGAATTTGACAAGAATTCCTCACAGTTTGTTGAGCCCACTTATGAGCAATCTGTTATTGATGATCAACAAAGTGTATTAACTTTGAGTTTGTTGACCACGAAAAATCAAAAAAATGCAAGAACAGTGGCTCAAGATTGACTCAATTCTGAGATTGCTGCTTTAAATTGTGAAGTTGCTGGACTGAAGACTAGAAAGAGAAGTAGATTCATTGCTGAAGCTGAAGAGGATGATTTGAAAAAGAAAAAGAAGAAACTAGCTCATCTATGTAAAGAACTGGCCAAAAAATAAGTATGATCAAGCTCAACAGAAGAAAACTAGAGAACTGAAAAAAGCTAGATTGGAGGAAATCTGCTTGGAGCATTCAGAAGTCAAAGAAAAACTAAAAATCAGAAATAAACCTGGTCGACCGTCATTAGAAGTAGATCAACCTCTTCTTTTGAAGGCGATTATGGATATTGCTCTCGCTCGTTCGCTGATGAAAGACGTCGGTCAGAGGTTCTTCGGGTAATGATAGCTTAGCTATGTTTGTTAATATTGTATTTGATAGAATTTTACTTTTAATTAGTACTTGCACTATTGTAAATATCCTTGAAATGTTAACAACTAATTTCAAGATTTGATTTGAATATTATTTACAAAATAAATCCCGTTTTCTGTAAAAAAGTTAATTATATCCAAATATATTTTTTTATTATTTAGAGCATTAAAACACTCGACAAATTGACATCCGAGATGAACAAAATTGGATTTGCAATCAGCAAGAGCGCCCTCTATACTCGTCTACTTCCGAGAAGTTACAGAACATTAGAAGGCAAAAGCCACGTCAAAACAGTCCTTGTTAGATTGATAAGTCCTCAGAATGAATCTCATTTAAAACATGTTGACGGACTCTTTTGCAGTTCAACTATAAAATATGTGGAAGAAGTTTGTTCTATTTTAGGGCCAGATGAAGTGTGTTTCATTAGCCAAAATGACAAGGCTAGAGTGCCAATTGGAATCACAGCAGCCAAAAAACAGGCGCCGTTGTTGATGCATTTGGAGTACCGGGTAACTCTCCCGGACCACGACTGGGTCGTGGCTGCTAAACACAAGCTTATACCATCTGTATACGCTGGAATTACAATCAAAAAAGATGGTCTTGAAAAAACAGTTGCTGTTACTTATTCTGAACCTACCTACATTGCTTTTCGATTAGGAAAACGCGCATCCTGGATAATATGGGAAACACTTTAGTTATCTAATCTTGAAAACTTATTTAATATTTATATAATAAGAGAAATTTATTGATAATTTAATTATTTTAAATCTCATAGGTACAAAGACTCTGAGCATTTAAATGTTGAAATTAAAAAAAAATATATAAAAAAAAGTAATTTCGGTGACATCAACGTTGTGTGATATTTCAATTACATCTACGTTTTTAAAACAAAAATAAGTATTTAGAGATAAGAAAAATTGTTGTGTGAAATACATTTATCATAGCATGTCATCAGTTATAATTTAAAAATCGACGATTAAAAAAAAAATCTTTAAGAAATTTATTTTTTGCCACAATAACTAATAGTTGTCATCATTTGCCTTGCGCTATCTTATATTTATTTGAGCTATATGATGCTTCAATCGAGTTTCCATTAATTGCTCATCCCCTTACATCCCCGTTCAGATTTTATTTATGTTTTAACTTGTTTCCTATGGTACTCAATTTTGCACAGTAACAACCTCTTTTTACATTAACGTTGTTTTAAGGTATTTTATTTGCGCAAAGTACACAATATTGGGCGTATGTATCAAAATGAGATTCACAATTCTTACGAGGTTAATTTTTTTGGTTGTTATGGCTACCTTTGCATAGCATAGCAACAACATATTTTCGGTAGTTGTTAGTAATTTAATTATTAGCAATAACAGTATTTACTTTTAATTTTAATTACTAACACTTGTAGTAACTTAATTACTAAAAAGAATTAGTAGTCACGGCATATATTATAGTCCACACGGCATATACATTATAATTTTAAACTTTTTAATACAAAATACTTTTTATAAGAATTATTTAGATATGGTTTTATTAAACTTAGACATTCATAATTTTCTCAAAAAAAAAATCTTAGTATTTCAAAGTAAAATTTTACTAAATATTTATTAAAATTAATTCAGCCAAAAATTACTGAATTTAAAGACGTTGATTTTAGGCATGCTGTTCAACGATTTGTTTACTTGTATAAAAAAAAGTGAAAATCTGCAAACTATACTGTCAAAAATTTTGAAAAGAAGTTTGTAAACTGGCTTTATGAATATTTAATTGTCAGAAAAAAAGGCAATGAACCAACTGCAAGTAGACATGGTCGAAAACCAGTTACACTTGATGATTGTTGATATAACAGAACTAAAAAACGGCGCATATATGGCTTGCTTGAATCTCATTCATACAATGAATTATTTTTTGCTTCTAGTAAAAAATTAAGAGATGAATCTAATGTCATTGCAGCCAAAAACGTTTTAAATACTTCAAATACAAATAAAGCAAGTAAATATTCAGACGAAGAACTGGCCTTAATAATTGATGCTAACTGCTAAAAGCTTTCAATCAATTGATTAGAAGTAGACTATATGTGTCCCTTTATCCTTAAAGCCTCGGAGAAAGAATATAAGATTTACCCCGCTTTATATGATGCCAAGAATGCAAAGAAAACAAAAAATGTTATCCTGAAAATATAAGGCACTTGATATTGAACAACAAAGCAATAAAATTGCTACTGATCAAAGTATTTATAAACAAGTTTTATCAGAACCTGACATGAGCAGAGATTTAAAACGTGAAGAATCATTATTTATCACCTGTCGAATCCCATTGGAATTGACTGGATTTAATAACAGCAACGAAAAGGTGTCTATTTAAAGAAATCAAAATTTGTCATCCACAGCCTATTGTAGACAAATAAGATTTGCATACAAAGCAGAATCCAAGGAATCTGTGATCTAAGAAAATTAGTACATTAAAATTGAGATATAAAGCTTTGGTATGATTTTGTTATAGGTATGACGATCTTTTATTGAAGTGAATTGCATTATTGAACTTACTATGATTGATGGGAAGGTTCAAACGATACTATCTGGAAAACTAACTCATACCAATGCTGCTAAGAGTGTGGTTTCTCTCCAAAAAATATAAATAGTCTTGATATCCTTAATATAGACAACAAAGAGTTCTAATATGGTGCTTCCAGTCTCCATGCATGGATTCAACTTTATGAGATGATTTTGTACATTGAATATAAAAAAGAAACAAGAAAGTGGCAAGCAAGGTCTAAAGAACACAAAGAAAAGGTATCTGCAGCTAAACAAAAGATTTAGACTGATTTTATGAACAAAATGGAATTGTTGTTGATTTCCCTAAAAGTGGTGGTTCTGGAACAAGCAACAAACGCAATACTTCCAATCGCGCTTTTGCAGCATAAAAACAAACAGCTGAAGTTCTGGGTATCGATCAAAACCTTTATTTAGATTTTACATTATATTTGTAATACACTCTTCAGGATAATAGACTGCTTAAAATTCAAGGATTATTGTCTTGACACTGTTAGACTATATGTGTCCCTTTATTCACAGTATTACATAGCTTAATCTGTGCACAAAGTATTGATACATGGACATGACATAATTAAAAGCCTTACATTATCCATTGGACTTGTCAAAGGAATCTCAAGAGGCTAGAAATAAAGACTTCAAATCTTATTGCGAAAATTTCAGCCGAGAAACATCCAGAAGAGCAACAAATACTAGTCTGATCAATAGACAACTAGTTTTCAGTGATCCTGTTATTTCATCACTGCGTAAATTAACATCACACTGAACAAATTATAAAACATTTCCTTCAGATATTTTACACGTGCTTAAACAATCTTCAAACAATATTATTTTTTATAAACTTTTGATGTAACTTAGAATTTAGAATGTTATCTTGCACTATTTTTTGTTTTTATTATTGCTAAAACATTATTTACCTAAATACTTAATTGTTATTCAAAATAGTTGGGTCAAAAACCCAATAAAATTTATTCAAAAATCGATTGACCCTTTTGTAAGTAAAGTAAGTATCTGGTAACTAAGCAATATAAGTATCCATAGCAACTAAATCAAAAAAAAATTTCTCTTATAAGAGGCATGATCTCATATTGGTACTCATGTCAAACTTAGTGAATATAGCACTCGTAAGATATCTGAATATACCAAAAATAGGTTGTAGCTAAGCAAAATAAAGGTATCCATAAAACGAAATAAAAAACTATTACCTTTATAAAAAGCGCAGACATCATATTAAAAGCATGCTAATTTTAGTGAATATAGCCCTAATATTAAATTATTATGAATTATGTCCAGTAAAAATGAATTCTGGTCCACTGTGCAGAGATCATTAATCCTGTCTTGCAAGCCCAAATCACCAATAGTTTGTGTGATTATTTTAACATTAAAATTGAACCTCAAACTCGTTCTGAATCATTAAGGTCATCAATTTTTCTCAGTACAAAATTAAAGTAGCTGAGTGATCAAATTTCCTTGACTTCCTTGCTACTTAAGACTTCAAAACAAATAAGCTTTTAAAACTTGCCGAAATAAAGTTAAAAACTAAACCTACGTTCAAGTTAGACTAAAATACGTACAAGTAGACTACGTTCACAAATACATGGTGGCCATACCATCAGAGTTCCTGCCCTGACATTGCAACAAACAGTATTATGTGCAAGTATAATCAAACACTTTACCAAACCAAAAATATAGTTGTTAAACACATTGTATCATATATTTACTGTGCTGAAAATAAAACTTACTTGAAATTAGTAATCTTATTTAAAGACGTCTGCTTGTGTGGGTCTTATGGCACTTTAACTAAACAAATGCATTGACATAGATAATTAAGTTGTAAAATACGTTTTTGGTTAGACAAAAAAATTTTAAAAACGTTTATGTTAAACTCTAAAACGAGTAAGCGATGTCTAAATTAATTAATTAGATAACAAGATAAAAATAGATTGGAAAATAGATTAACTAGAAAATATTTTGGCTAAATAATCTTTATAGAACAATTATTCAAATGATGGTTCCATGGAAAAAATATGAAATAAAAAAAATTTAAATTATGTGTGAGAACACTCTATTTCACGCGTGTCTATTAATTGGCCCGTTTTTTTAATTTAATCATTAATTAAACTTTGTTTCTTGAAACCAGTGCCTGACACTCCAAAAATAAAATATGAAGTATATCTTAAAATTGCGCAATTCACAATGTAAACGCATTTCAATTTTTTATTAATTGTTTCATAAATATTTTTTTAAAATAAATTGTGTTTGCAAAACAAAATACATTTTTGATGGCCACAATAAACTGCAGGTAAAACAATTAATTGCAAGGCTTTTATTCTTGCAATATTAAAATTTTTCATTTTATTTCTAAATGACTTTTAAACAATAAAAAAAAATTGTACTGCAAAACCGTAAATAAAAATTATAGGAAAAGAAAAAAATCACTGACTTTTATTTATTTGGTTTGTATAGACTTGAAAAAAAAAAAATTATATTTAAATAGAACTTTAAGCAAAATTCTATTACATCAGCGCATAATTTAAAATAGTTTTGAATTAGTTTTTTTATTTAACTAGATTAAATCTATAGTTTTGTCGTAATTTAGTAAAGACAAATTAAATAAATAAAAGAAATTTTATGATGTTTTGTATTAGGCTTATGCGATATAAATTTTATGTTGACAGCAAGCCTAAAATGGGTATATTTAGGTAAAAAACTATATAAAGATTAAGGTTGTATCCAATAATTGTATTTAGAAGTCTATTATAGATGGCATCAGAATATTGTTGACCGAATAACTCAGTTTATTTTTTCATCACGTAGACGATCATCATATGGATCAAAAATTATATTGTTTTTGATCGTATGATATTAAGTAACTTTTGTTCTTTTTTGAGAGTGGTCAATACTATTTGAACTAATCACAAAATAGATAAATAAAATAAAAAGGTTAGATAAATATGCCAATACCAATATTTTTAGGTATTTCAAATAAAAGTTCATTACAAGCATAAGTATTTACTGATAAAGGGTGCGAAAATACTCAACAGGCGGCAGAGTTTTTTTAGCAATCATAAATAAACAGAAATTGTAACCGGTTGATTTTTTTATCTGCAATGCAGTTAAAACATACACTATAACATACTTACAACATACGCTAAAAGTTTTGGATTTAGATGAAGGTAAAAAAAAGCCAAATATAAACATTTTTAGTAATTTTTAGGGAGTGTATAGGTATTTGATTATACATTAATGAGGTAATGCAGCATATGGAATTTGCAAGTTGCAACTTTGTGATTTTATAAATTCCGTGTACTAATCCTCCCAATGTTTTATTTTGATAGCGCTAATAAAATATTGGGCAGCTAAAACATTGCTATTTACTACAGCGTATACTTAAGGAAGAGTTTTTTTTAAAACAAACCTTCCAAAATATTTTTATTTTCAAAAAGATATCACGTTAATCTGTTAAAAATAGCTCAAGATTGACGCTCAAAATAAAAAGCGTGTTATCTACGTCAATACCCATTAAAAGTAAAATGATAAAAAAAAAGATGTTGAAGAGTTTATAAAATTCAACTGTTGGATTAAATCCTACGTAATTTAACTTTTTGTTAATTCACGTACGTTATAACGATAAATAAACCCACGCTAGGGTAAAAAATGAAATTTTTAAAACTCAGTTATCCCTTTCAACACATTTTTGATGTGTGCAGCGTATTTTTAATGATAAACAAACCAGAAACGTAAAATCTGCGATTATTAAATTGATTTATTACATTTTTTTTTAAACATACTTTTACATAATCCTAAACTTATTTTTGTCTTATTGTTTTTAAAAGCATGAAAGAGCTAAACAAATTAAAATGTATTTATGAGAATATATTGTTTTTAAGTTGTTAAAGGCAACGTCATGAAACATCTATAGTAAATTTTTGTAAATGTTTAAAGCTATGAAATCTCTTGGGAAAAATATTACAGCTACTCTTTTGAAGATATTTTGACGAAATATAAAAGTAACTATTTTAATAATTTTTTTTTAACTTTTGTTTTTAATTATAGTTGATATTTTCAGTTAATATTTTAATGAGGATACATTTTTTAATTTTGTCCCATAATAAACAATTTTTAAAATTATAACTTTTACTTGTATAATATTCATTATTTCAGTACTATTTCAAATCGAATTATTATAAAGTTTTGCTTAATATTAGAAAGGTGATATTATAATGTGTCCGAATTAATTTTTATAGTTATACAGGAAGTAATTGTTTATTAAGTTACAAACGAAGACTAATTATTCAATTCATAATAACATTTCTTAAGAATGTTATTTAGATTTGAATATATTTTGTAAAAAACATGCTACTTTTTATCTTCAGAAAAAAGTGTAGTGAAAAGAAATTTAATGTTAAACTAATTGTATATCATTTCAATTAATTTAAAAGGTTTGTCATACTTTCTTACGATGATTTTCTGTCAAAAGTTTAGCAAACTAAATTTCATATCTAATGATAAACCTAACAGATAGATAAAACTTTTAATCAAAATCTTAAATGTTTGTGTACTTTGTTATTACATATATTATTAGAATGTAGACGTTTTATACCGTGTATAACCATTTTTATTTTGATAAAGTAGATGCTATATATAAATACAAACAAAGAAAAACTATTAAACATTAAAAAAAAAGAAAAAAACGAAAGTCGCAAGATGATGCCTTTATTAGCTGTAAAAAAACCATATAAGAAAGTTATTGTACTAGCATTAGTATTAAGTTTATTATACATTTCCATAATTAAAATTATACTAAAAGTGCCAGACGATATCAAAAACAACAATGTAAAATATGACGAAAAACCAAAAGGAAGACACGTGATGAGTATAATTTCAAACAACGAAAACTACGCAACCTTAAAGCATTCAGTGAACGTTCATTATTGGTATTACATATGCGGATATACAGTTGAAGATCTAAGAAGTCATCCTTTGTTTCCCTATTTACCGTTTCATAGAGACACTATCGATTCGTTGCACTTTAAACGAAGCGAGTTGCAATTTGGTGCACGCATTTTTGGATATATACATCCGCCAATTGATGGTTTCTACATTTTTGCTATTAGCTCAAACGATTGTTCAGAATTATGGTTGAGCAGTGATACAGACCCTTTAAACTTGGAGCTTCTGGCGCAAGTTGGTGGAAGCGCAGGTATTTTTTACTCTTAACTTTGAAATATTTGTTTTAAATATTAATATAGTTATTTTTTATTTTACATAAAAGTTAATTATTTTTTCATTACTTAAAATCTTTATTGTTCATTCTTAGAACAAAAATAAGAAAAAAATAAAAGTTTCATTGAGTGAAAAAAATATGAGTTTCATAGCAAAGAAAAATGAAACAAGTTTTTTATAGGTGAAGTCATATCCCATTTAATAGGTACGCGTAAATCCGACCTTAACGGAGCTGTTTTGTTCGTCCAAATTTTGTGCCACGCTATTTTTCAGTATTTTTAAGAGTGGCATGATATGAACATGTTTTGCTTTGTTATTTTTTTATAAACTTTTGTATCAACATAAATTTTTTTTTTAATTACTAGAATAGTTTAACTTTAAATTGAACGAAATTTATTTTTGAAAAATTTCGTTTATTTAGTTTAAAACTTCCTTGTTGTTTGTGCATTAGGTATGCATTGAAGGAATGCTGAGACTTTTTTTTTATATAACCAGACATCAGTAAAAACCTTTTTTCTTGCTACACGTCAAATTTCATAAAAAAGCACCCTCAGACACCCTACTAACTCACCCAAAATAGGTACCAATTTTTGACTTGAGTTCCGCTTTACCCACGGTTAATTGAGGAGGGCGTATCATAATAAACATTTGAACATTAATAATGTTTAAATGTATATTATTATATAAAATAACATTGAATAGTATATATAAAATATATAAAATATAAAAAAACGCAAAAAAAAAAAAATACAAAATTTCAATGAAAAATAAAAACTTTATTTAAAAAAATCTAGATTTTGAATATGTTAAAGTGTGTTATAGACGCCCTTCTAACGCCCTGCATACATCTTTCATGAATCCCTATTCTCCTTTTAAAGAACTTTCTTTTGATACTAGGTTTTATGAATTTTGATAAGAATTGACAAAGTTATGACATTTTAAGTTAAGAGAAACTTGAAATTTGGTCACGGTTTCTTAAACAAATCCATATATGAAAAATTTAGTACTTAAAACGCAATAACATTTCGTAGAATTCTTTAATTTTGATAGTTTTTTCACCGTTAAACTACTGTTTTCAAGGTCTTTCCAAAGATATATAACAGTCTAGATTTGATCAATTTAAAAATTTCGTGTCAGATACCTACATTTAAATTATTCAAAGAAAAGCTATAGACACATCCATTGAAGAAGTTCATAAAAAAAACTAGATTGATGAACTTCCAAAAATTCATATTTAAGTATATTGTATATAAATATTTATATACATTATTTATACAGTTTTTAGAGTGCCACATGACCATAGAAGATTCGACGGGTTTTTAATACTTCTATTATCTTTTTTAAAATTATTGCAACCTGGGTTTTAAAAGAAGCAAATTGTATGAAAATTTCATATAAATTTTTATATAGTTCGTATATTTATATATATATATATATCTTTCATAAAAAGGTTTTAATGATGGCATCAAATATTTTTAAATATAAAAAATATATGTTTATTGTTATAAGATTATTTGAATACAACATCTAATGTGAGGTGTAATTTAGATTTGGGTGCTGAAAAACGTTTGATGTTGATGTGGCGGTGTTGGTATAACACACCTTAATCTTAAAATGTTTTATTATTAGATATATTTCTATATTTATTAAGATAAGTTAAATTAGTATAAGACATTACTAGTATGTATAGTATAAAGTATAAAACTATGATTTAGTAGATAATAAAATTTTTTGATGTAAAAATTGAGATAGGAATAGAGCGCCTCTCCCTCTTCTCCTCAACTTCTCTACAACAGGAAAAAACATGAACTTTATTTCCAAAAAAAAATCAAGATAAAAATTATAGTTTCTGTATTTAAGATAAGATAAACAAGTATTTTTATAAAATAACAGTTGTGACTGGGTAATAAGTAACAATTATTATATTATCATAATTTAAAACCTCTTCCTATATCGACGGAATAGGAAAAGATTTTAAATTATAACGCTCTTTTGCATAACTATTTATTAAGTAATAGTTTCGCAAACTTTTTACAAATGTTTTGTTTCTACATCGGTTGCTATGGCGTTGTTACGGGAAAAAATATTGATTTGGTAGGCATAACGCCAAATTATTTTAATTTAATGTGAAAATGTTAAATTAAAAGTCTTTTTAATCTGTGAACAAAATAATTATGAGCTAAATTTATTTATTTTTTGATCCTAAGTAAAACTTAAACCTTTATTTTATGACAAAAGTTTTTTTGATTAATTGTTTATCCTTTTTGCAGATCTTCCAAATAGTTTTTCAAAGCTATACATAGTGGTAATTGAACATCATGTTTAGTATAGCTTTAAGGCATACTTAGTAGGTTTTAATTATATATAGAGTAAGTATATATTACTTGAACTACGCTAATTGCTTTTTTATTACATACACATTTTTTTTAGGTAAATAAATGCATGATTAAGAAGTTTTTTTTACCTTCTAAATTGTTTGACTTTGATAGCTCAAACTACGTAGTAAGTTACCAAGCAATTTTGACCTGTGTGTTTAACGTAAGGCACACAATGGCAAGTTTATATCATTTTTTGCAAGTTTTATATTACTACCCAGCCGGTATTTGGTCCTAAAAAGACGTCTTTTGAACGTTCAAAAGACGTTTTTTTGGAACCAAATGCCGGCTGGGTATATTACTTGCAGAAAACGATATAATCTTGTCAACAATATAAACAGTCAGTTGCTATGACTAGAATCTTTTTATTTTGTTTCTCGTCTTTCTTTTTTATTAATTCAGAGGCAACTAAAATCAATAAGTTTATTTGGTATATAATGAAAATATTTTTTTCAACACTTATAGATTTTGATAAATGTAGTATATTTATTGGTTTTATTTACTGATATAGATTTATTTAAACTTGTAAAAATGATACAGCTGTAGTTGGCTACCTTCACCTGTAGCTGACTACCATATTTTTCAGTAATTGTGATTTAACCGCTGGCATCAGTAATTTTTCAACTGTTTTTTAACATAACTTTTTAAGTTTTTAAGTTTTTAAGTAACTTTTTAACTATTAAGTTTTTAAAAGCAAATAAACGTGAGCATGATATAACATTCAAAATATACCATCTACTTTATTTATTACTTTTTTTATTATTCTTAATGTTTAAAGTATTGTCTGTTTTTTCTAACCATTACCTACATTTACGCAATCATTTACAACTACGTAATCATCTACATTTACGTAACCATCAACTCTCAGACCTTTTTTGCTATTTGAATCGATCTTTGTCTTTGAAGTCAAAATTTTTTTTCGATTTCTTATTTTCCTAGTAGTATTTCTTATTTACCTGCGCAGTACTAATTTGAAAAGGTCTATCCTTTGAAATTTTCAAATTTAAACTCTAAAGATTTTAGTAAAACAACATGGTGTTAACTTTTTATTTGTTTTTTGTCACCTTAAAACTTAACAAACTAAGTTATCAAGTTATGTGTAATTAAGATTTACATTTTATCTCAGGTATTTAACAAAAAGTATAAACAATTATAAAATATCAACGAAAAAAACTTAGAAATTAAAAAAGTTTTACAAAATAAATAATTTATATTATTTCCACAATATTTGAATTGTGTACACAAATGACATTTTAACACAACGATTAGTATTCTTTTTTTAAATTTTAATTGGGATCCTAAATATTTTTTTTGCACCTATTTCTGAAGCTCTAAAAAAATCGGTATCTTTATTACAAATAAAAATTGTTTAGGAAATGAATGGTCTTACGAGAATCAATTTGATAAATACCCTCAACAAAAATCAATGGAAATCCAACTTTATGCAGGAAAAAAGTATTTCTTTGATGTTCTTTGGAAGCAAGAAAGAGCACACGGTCACATTCAGGTTTGAACACACTTTTATAATTGTCAAAATTAAAACTTTGTTCTTTCTAAAAAATGGTTATAAATAAAAATATTCGTTTAGGTTGTATGGAAAAATCCTATTGATAGTAAATTCCAACCAATTAACGGCAAGTATCTTTCGCGGTACTATGATGACACTTATATTGAAAGTGGTCTTGTCTACCTTGATCATTTAAAAAATGACTTAAGTCTACCAGATCTCCCGAGCCATATTAAAATGTTTTCAAAGGAACAAAATAAAAAACTTAAAGATCGCTCAAAGCTTTATGAAAGAGACAGTGCAGAATTTTTATTGCTTCCACACATTGATTTTAGTGAGGTGGCAGACGTTCTTTCAACGTGCGACTATCACCCCAGCTGGATTATTGAACCTAATAGTGAACAGTCAAGAAACTTAGGAGAATATGAAGGAGTGCATTTACCACATTACTACAATATATCTACTCGAGTTTTTCCAAAAGATCAAACTTGGAATCACACATCTGAATGCGTGGGCGAGTCTTTAAAACCTTCACACTGCCAAGGAAACGAAGTAGAAGACAATGGTTCTGTCAATTGGACAGTTGACAAATATATGAAAACTCTGAGGAAAAAATTTCATAAGTATTTTTTTACTTTTAAGCTTTTTTTAGTAATTAAAATTTTCAACCGACTTTTTAAAATGTTTTTAATTTAGTCGATTTAAGTTGCATTCAATTGTAAACGTTGAAAACGCATACGACAGCGCTAAAGGCAATCGTTTTTTGATCGAGCTAGCTCTAGAAGATTCAAATGCAATGAATCAAATAAGAAGATTGTCAGTATACGTATTTCGTCCACTCAAATCAGATAATTTGTGCTATCCAAAAAACTTTCAATGGAACAAAAATGCAATGGTTCATTTGATTCTTACAGGTATTTTACCACTATGAATTACACCATCAGATTCTAATGTAATACATTGATATTTGATATATTGTATCATTATTGATATGAGATATATTATATCATTAAAAATTTGAAAAGTTATATACCAAACTACATGCATTGCAATTAGCATATGTTACTACCATTAACGTAATGATATATAATTTTTAAACTAGGTTGTTTACTTGCAGATAAAGTATTATTGAAGAAAGTTAAAAAAAAAATACTTTCCTACTGTAATTGAGGTTTGAGAATTAATTATCAACAGAGGTAATCACGAGCAACTATATTACAATTGCAAATTTAAGAAAAATCACACTAAAAATGAAGAGGCGGTAAAAAAGTTAATTGAGAAAAAGGACAAACCAATAGGGGCTGAAACTTCTCACCGCCTTTTTCATTAATGACAGGGTGTGCATGGAGCAAAAGTTGAACTATTATTGGGTTATTTTAATATAGACAATTCTTTTTATGGTAATTATATAAATTACAAATCTATAAAGTCTATAATGATCAAATAGGCAAAAAAAAATTATTTCACATAAAGACTTTTTTGACTGCAATAAAAAAAGTCTGTGAACAAAATAATAAAAGTCAAGTTTTAAAAAATGAAAATGTCATTAGAAACGTTCTGACATCAGTAAAGTCTTGCGTACAACAATCAAACAACTTAAATGCAAATTAAGGTATTGAATTGGCTCATTTAAAAGCTGCGTACCCAGCGATTATTAATTATATTTGCTTTAAAAAAAAACCTTGTTTATTAATTGTATATGCTTGAAAAAGTACAATAAGATTATTAAAAATAATGATAAAAATTAATTACATTATTTGTTACTTTGTAATATACTGATTTATTAGTGGGAGGTGCCGCAAAGTCGTCACAAAATATTTTTTGGGATACGTATAATGATACAACTATTACGTGTTTTGTTATGGTGGGAAGTTTAGTCTTTAAAACGTCATAAGTATCATTACTTGATAGTGAGGTAAGTATTAAGATTACCCAGTGAAGTAGTGTTCGTCTAGAATTCGTCAATAATTAGTCGAGTCTTGTTGAAAAATGACTAATATGTTTAACAAACAATAATTGATCAAAAATAAACGGAAGATTTAGATTTAATTTTCAAGCTTTTTACTGTATACGTTTGTTAAACATTGATTAACTGTTTACGATATTGACTAATATAAGCCAACATTGTAAGCGTCAAATCGATGTTTAACAAACGTATACATTAAAAGGTTTGTAACTTACATACATTACAAACCTTTTAATGTTACGTTTTTTAAACGTTGATTAAAATTTTTTAATATTGACAAAATTGTTAATGGTCAATATTGTAAATCTTTAATCAATATTTTTAATAAATATATAAAAGCTTGAAACATAATAACGTCTAAATCGGTAATTAAAATGATCTAAATTTTTTAAATTTCAAAAAACACATTGTTTGTAAAAAAAAAAAATTAAAGTTCTCATGTCGTAGTTTAAAGACGCTCTGTAGAAAGCTGAATTTTGCGGAATTAGGCATGTAGCCTCCTTAAGGTTATTAACCTGACGAGAATAAACCACAATATCTATTCTATAATCCATTGCTCAGACTACAACAAGTTACACATTCAAAACTACAATGCTTTACCTGTACGCTTTTCTGTATGCTATCTTTCTAAATTGGCTACCTACGACTTTAGTTTTATTTACTTCTGTTACTTTCGCTTATTTCTGTACAAATTTATTTACTCTTGGTCCATTGAAGCGGCTTATTAACTTGTCTTTGCAGACCTTGGTATGCGACCTTTGTATAACAAAACTAGAATGCATTATCTGCCCGCATTTCTTTACTGTAAAATATTTTTAGCACATAGGTTATGGTTTTAATGGCGCTACCAGGGCAGATAAAAGTTTTCAAAGTGGAGGGGCACAAAGTTAATTCAAGTTATGTCTAAATATTTAGAAATTTCAAAAAAAAAGAATAAGAAGGCCTTTTAGAAAAAAAGCCGGGGGTCAGCGCCCCTGGCCCCCGGTATCGTTGACCCTTGTTCCAGCAACCCTTTCTTGGTCCCTAGTAAATGATTGTTACCCTGAACCCGGTTCATATTGATTCACCCCGGTACTGGCGACCAAAGTTGATACAAAAATTTATTTGACCAAATGTAGTTGACCAAATGTAGCCTAATTATGATGTATAATAATAATATGTAATTAAATTTAAATACGCCACATTTAGATAAATTAAATGTGGCGTGAAAAATCGGGCTTGGTGACATGCGACACGATAGTGTTTTAGATGTCGCGTGACAAATTAAAAATTAAATGTCACGCCATACTTAAACAAATAAGAAGACCTAAGAAACGATAAAAACTATATTTTATTTGTTTTAAAAAAACTCATCAAATATATTTGCTTATATATATAAACGAATAAATTTTCATGGTTCAGTCAATATAAAATGTCAATATACCACGGCAACAGATTTCACAAGATTTTACATTTTTTGAGCCAAAGCTTATTCGTGCAATCAAATGGTAGTTGCAAGACATAATGCTGCAGTAGCCCTAAAACTCCTCCAAACGACCTTGGGTACGATAGGTCCATTATATAATAATATGCCAGAAGTTGAAGGACGTGTAGTGCATCATTATGGCGTTGTCCTATTGCAACAATATTTACTTTGTCGACAATTTTTACATTTTCGGCTAAGATGAGTCGAGGCCCAGGAGAAAAAATAATATCTTCAGCCTAAACATTTTGTAAAAAAGAAAATCATTATCTTAATCTTTTTATCTTTCTTAATTAATATTATTAAAAAATATATAATTAAAAAAACAAAATTAAACAACTTTTCGTTAAACTTACACCATCAATAACAACTGGGCACAGCACCCCTCTTCTGGTAGTGCTGTTGTGAAATTTAATCAGGGCAGGTGCAATAGGCATACCAGGATACAATTTATCAACGACTTGCATCAGCTTATCTAATGCTGTTTCTCTTTTTATAATGTTCACTCTTTCGAACTCGTCCATGATCTAAAAATATATGTAACAGTGCTATATATGTCCTACATTGTAGCACACATATAACAATCAATGATATATGTGACAAAAGTATAGTTATTGTTTTCTTACGATCTCGAGATGGAATAGATGATCTTTGTGCTCTAAATACGGCAGAGAACAGCACATATTCCTCACTAAACAACGGATGTGTTCTAAATCTGGAACTCTTTGCGCCAAAGCACACTAACAAAAAACATTGCAATAACTCTTATAACTAAATTGTTACTGTAATTACTAAAAATATAAAATATATTTTTATTATTATAAAAAATATTGATAAAAAATGATATTTAGTTTAAAATTTTATGAAGTATTACTTGGATATCATCATCAAATGAGGCATAGTTTATTCCAGAGATATTAAGCATTCTGTTTGCATTCTTAGACTCTTTTGAATCTTTTGATTTTTCGCTCACGTCGCTTACGAATAACATTTGAAACACGTTTTACAACACCACCCTGAAAAACAAAATGTAAAACTAAAAATCTTGTGTAACACATGAATATGACATGTATAAAGAATTTTAATTCAAGATTTTTTAAATCTAGATCTTTATCTTGACCAACATCTAGTTGGATTTAAATTTACCTTATTTAGGATAATGGCGTAACTTATGTTTAACTAAACATTTTGAAGAATTTATAGTGAGCCATTGGTTTGTGTGTGAAATATTTTAAAATAAAACATTAAATAATAATTCAAACTTACTGCACCCTCTTCTCCAAAAGTACAGTTTGGATATGACTCTTTCAAAAGGACAGTAACACGACAATAAAACTTCTTTCTAATGGAAGGGGTTTCCTCAGGGAGACACCTTTGGAGATGATGTGCTAATTCACTACCAATATCTTTTAAGATATGCTTGCGGCAAGGCACCAAACCATTTAAATAATTGGTGCAGTCCATCGAAAAAATAGGTAACTAGTTTTTCCAAAAAATAAAAAATTAAAAATATATATATATATATTATATATATATATATATATATATTATATATATATATATATATATATATATATATATATTATATATATATATATATATACTATATATATATATGTATATATTAAAAAATATATATATATATATATATATATATGTATATATATATGTGTGTGTGTGTGTGTGTGTGTGTGTGTGTGTGTGTGTGTGTGTGTGTGTGTGTGTGTGTGTGTGTATCTTATATATATAGGTCAGGTCAGGTTATCCTTACGTCAAGTCAGGTTAACCTGCTACTGGTAACATGTAATCCTGTGCAACCTGCTTCACGTTAACGCCAGGAAGGGCATCCGGTTGTAAAACATTGCTTCAACTAGGGGTGGTAGATTAATCGGTTAATTTAATCTAAATTAATTTAAATTAAATATAACTAATTTAAAGTTATCGATTAAATTAATCGATAACTAGTATTAAAAAATTATATATTATAATATATATATTATTATATATATATATATATATATATATATATATATATATATATATATATATATATATATATATATATATATATATGTATATATATATGTATATATATATGTATATATATATGTGTATATATATGTATATATATATGTATATATATATATATATATATATATATATATATATATATATTATATATATATATATACACATATATATATACATATATATATACATATATATATATATATATATATATATATATATATATATATATATATATATATATATATATATATATATATAAACATTCTATTGTTTAGATACTTTAGCAAGTATATATTCTGCATGCATTAATACGCTTATATAAAAATGAACGAAATAACTACAAATCTTTCTTAAAAAACACCAACAAATATACAAAATATATTCATATTCAAAACATTTATTGTAATTAAGAAACTATGAGACAATGTTTTGACCTAGGCACAACTAATATTGTGCCATCTACAGTAAATTTTGTCAATGGCCACGCAATTTGGAGATTTTCTAAAATAATTGATTTAAACATATTAGTACTTCTAACATGAAAAGCCAGTTTATGAGGTATGTAGCTGTCAATTGTCATGATACAAACTTTTACGCAACTAGGTTGAAGGTCAGTGATCTTATAAAGTTGATAAGAATCATCAATTGTCGAAATAATATCACCAACTTGGTATACAATTGAACCATTAACAATTCTTTTTTTTAAATGTTTAGTCTTTGCCGTAAAAGGATAAGGTATCAGTTGACCATTATCATCAAGGAAGTTTGAAATTGTGTTCCATCGAAGATATTGACAAACTGATTTGGCAATGTTTTTAAAGTTATGCCAGCGTACACTTTTTATTTTAGTGTGCTTTGCTTCAAAAGTCATACAAAATCGATTTTTTAGTGGACCAAATCGATGCATTTGTCCAACAAAATGAAGTAAAAAATGATGTTTTGGTATCAGATTATTTGGCCACAATAAAGAAAATGATTTGTTATGCTTTTCAATAAGAGTTTCTAAATCCAAAATAGTTCTATATGTAGTTATCGGTGACAAAGTAAGTTGAAGGATTTGTAAAAGATCAAGAAAATTAACATAATGAGGATCATTGGAATTGCTGTATTGTCCAATAAAAAGTGGAATGATACGAGCAAGAATCGAAATTTGAGCAGATGTTTGAGACCCTGAAATATCAAAGGTAGTTGGACAAATATTGGGCTTATCTCTGCCTTCAGAGTATGAATAAGGAAACTGAATAATAAAACTATTAAGTGCAGCTAATGAGTATATACGTTTTTCACAAATATGCAATCGCAGCAGAAGACATAGTTCATGGGGCACTAGTCCTTCAAGCAAAATGTGCATGGGATCGTGTGGTGCGTTTTCAATAATACCAAAAGCGGTGATTAATAAAAGTGCACTCTCATAATTTATGCCATAAAATCTTGACTAATAGAGTTTAGATTTTTTACTTGTCACACTCTTGAAATCTTTGATATGTTGATGGTGGTTTGCTTGAATACGTAACATACACAAATCTTTTCTGTAAATTGATGACATTTGTATATTTGTGGTAAGACATGTACGACAGCATCTAAATACATTTGGTGCAAAGCTGGTTTTAAATCCACAAATGTGATTTGAAGCTAATGTATCTCCCAAATATATAACAAATTTTAAAAATAGTTTTACACAACCAATCGTTGAATTAAAAGTAACACCATTATTCAAAAGATTACAGGAATTAATAAAATCTTCTAAGTACTGAAAATAAGCCCCTTTTTTATTAGACTTAAATAACTTTACAGGCACAACTGCAAGTGGAAAAACTGATATTAACGTAGAACGCATATATGATGGCAAGGAATGAAATTGAACATAGAAAATAGTTAGTTTATGAAGTTTTCTGTGTTTGCCAATAGGGTTAGCTAATTCTATATCGTCACAATATAAACTAAGAGAAAATTCTAATGGCTTGTGAGTAGAGAAATTTGTACGATATTTTGATTCAGCATCTTTCCTACTTAAAAGCTCTACAAACTCATCAATTTTCAAAAGAAAATTAATAATGTCAAATAGTAAAAAATTATAACCTTTGCCACCATCAAACAAAACTTCATTTATTTTCAAAATGTCAAACAAATCATTTAAAAATTTTTCTCTTTGATATTTATTACTAAGGATATCCACTTGTAAAAAATACTTGTCAAAAGTATAAAAATGCTCTTCTTTTATTAACTTCCGAATATTAAGTAAAATATTGGCGGAATACTAAATATTGTATTGACAGTTGTTGAAGGCACTCTCAACTGACCACATAGTTTAATTGCTAATGTTGTTTGCGAGTCTATTTTTATCTTTGGAAAAGGTAAAACTGCTTTTTCATTTTTTTTGCAAATGTGCCTTGATACTCCTCTTGTTGATTTGAATGAGGCATTAAAAATTTTACAAACAATTTTACATATTGAACTTATACCTAAATGTCTGTCGATATGTGCATTATTTTCCGACATAAATTCACAGCTACATACCTTAACTCCAATCTCTAGAGAAAGTGGAGACTGGACAGTAGCTCGGACATTCATACTTTGTGGCTGTAAAATAAACGATGATTGTGGCAAGCTTTTACTTGTACCAGGAGAATTTTCTTGGCTATAAATTGGAACAGAGTTTAACATTTGAAGAAATGTCGGTTTGTATGATATTCTTTGGAATGATGGGTATGATTCTGAAAAACATGAAATATAATTATCATATATTAAACATAAGATAAGCATAAGGAAATAATAATATTATTAGTTTAGAACAAACTTTTAAAATAATTAGAAAAAACCGGACATAATGATTTTAGACTAATTTATAGTAAATTTTTACCAATAACCTTGACAACGATTTCACATGGATTAGGAAGAGCAACTATCATCTCATCTTCTAACACCATGTCAGAAAACATCAAATCAAAGTCATCTGGCAATACATTGATCTTTGAGGACACTACAACAAAAAATTATTTTTGTATATTTTATGCATAAATTGGGTAAAACTATGACTATTCTATTACAAACTAAGTTTAACTAAACAACATTAGATAGTAATATCTTTAGGCATAGAATACAATATTAGTATAAAAATAGCAATTAGATTATTTAATAGATAATATTTTACAAATTGTACTTTAAGCTTAATTTATAATTTTACTTTGATAATGCTATTGACACAAATTTGGAAAATATATACTAAAAGTAAAATTATTATCTTAAAATTGAAAAAACATGTTCTTAACTGTAACTATGTATACTTAAAGGTATTAGCATATGTATCTATTGTAATTATTACTATTGTGTGTTGACTTGATTAGTTTATACAATTTGTGAATAACCTTGTCTGTAAAAACATTTAACAGAAAAAAATGGATTCAATGATTGATTAAAAATGCAGCTGGGTTTTCAACTAATTCATTTCTGCCAAATGTAAGAGTTAAATTATGTAAACTCTACAGTTTACTAGTTTAGATAATCTTAAACAAAAATACCAAAATAAAAATTAAAAACTAAACCTGTTATCAGTTATATGGAGTTTTAAAAACTAAACCTGTTATCAAGTTATCAGAACAAATTCTAGAATAATTTAAATCGAAATTTAACTTTTCAGGTTTTACTGCAATAAACCATTTACTTTTAGTGCAATAAAAGTAAATATTTTAGTGCAGCAAAAAACAAAAAAGCAGGACTTAGATGATATCAAAATTATACCAATAGATAAATTAAATTTATATGACATAACAATCAATGTATTTGAACAATCGTTATTTAAACTTCTATTTTTTTAAGAAAAAGCTAGTGAGGCCAGGTCACACAGAAACTGTGACACAAATAGCCTAAAAAAAATTTTTTTTAACAATAACAATTGTAAATAATCGATTGGCAGTCCAATTGCGAATAATAGCAATGTACACAATGACATTGTGTAAAGATAATCATTTTCATAGCGTATGCCATTGTACGAGCTTGAAATACTCAATGATGTATTAAGGATAACAATTATAAATTAAGAATAGATATTCCTATTATATCATTGAAAATACTTATCTCAAATCTGTTATTAACTTATTTTACTGTCATAAGTTATGACAATTTATGTAGAGTGTATTTTTAGCTAATATTTTAAACATTAATTTTAAATTTTACCGAGTTTTTACAAAAAAAATTTAACTTTTTATTACACCATTAATAATTAATGGAATGTAATAAAAAGTAAAACTCGTTGCAAAGTAATATTTACCTTTAGATTTAAGCGTGAACAAATTATCATCTACAGCCAAAACCACTGGCATAAATTTTAATAAATAGGAAATTTTAATTCTTTTAGACATTATAGTCACATAATAACCACGAAAAATTAATTAATGTGATATTTCTTTTTTTCTCTGCGGAAACTATGTTTTAATAGTCACGCGGCATTTAGCGCGTGGCGCGAAATTTATTCGTATGGCGTGACATTTAAACAATTATACACTCCGTGACATTTATAACTGCTTGTAAACTGTAAATAGTCGCGCGACTTAGATCATTTATGTGTAAAGATTTAAAAGTGGCGTGAAGTTTAAACATTTTGCTGGGACATTTAAGAATTTGGCGTGACATTTTTTACAGTGTATAAAAGTACTGTCGAGATATCCTACATATATCTTGGCAATACTTTTACATAATAATCTTTCTATATTATGCGCCTAATACCAAAAAAGATGTTAACGAGTGATGCGGAAGTTATCGGACAAAATAAAAACGTCAATAACTTATTTATAAATAAAAAAACAAACTACTATTATATTTTTTTTTTAAATAAAGCATTTATCTTTTAATAAAAATATATTATCTTTTATATGAAAAAATACCACCATCTGCAATTGATCTCAATTTTGCTCTGACGCCTTTCATATGCGACTGTAAAAAGTTTAAATCAATTTCTTGTAGTTTTAGTTTAATGCGATCAATCAAAACTTGCTCTGCTGAAGCTTGCCAATCTCCCTCGTAAACATTCTGTGCCAAATGTCCCCAAAAATTTTCAATTGGTTGTGCTTGAGGCACATTTGGGGGATTGGATTCTTTATCAACGTAATAGACATATTGGTCCATCCAATTTAGAGAATCTTTAGAATAATGAGAACTTGTTAAATCTGGCCAAAATAAATAGTTAAAGTCTCCATGATACTTGTGAATAAATGGAAGAAGTCGCTTTTCTAAACATTCATTAATATAGATTGATGAATTGATCGCTACAGCCTTGGAAGTGCGAAACAATGGCTCGGACACACCACCGTCAGATATGGCTATCCACATTAATAATTTTTTTGGAAACTTCTCTTTTCCTATAAAACGAACACTTTCTGGGCATGTCTTTTTGTTGTTTGTGTAGTACCCAGAATTTCCAGGCATGTTGTCCTCTGCAAAACAAAAGTATTTTTCGTCATCGATGACTAGAAGCGATTTTGTGTTATAGAGTTGGTTAACTAGTTTCCTGCTTCTTTTCTTTGCCTTTATTTGTTGTTCTATAGTGTATTTTGGAGTCTTTTCACGTTTTCTATATTTAATATTCATTTTTTTAACTGACGACCAACTGTCGGTTGATTTACACCGAATTTAATACCTATTTTTCTCTGACTGACCCCTTTTCGATTGTTGACAAGTCTCGTTAATTCGGTTTTCTTTTCTCTAGTCCAGAATGTCGGACGACCAGGGTGCTTTCTATCAGAAAACGATTGAACAGTTTCAAGTCTTTTTAGGTTATCATATATTGTACTTCGAGCAAATCCTTCCTTTTCAAAATGATTTTCATTTTTTTTTTTTTTTTATATTAGCTTTATTTACAAAAAACATTTTTAGTCGCTTTTTAAAAGATTCTCGTTCAGCTGCATTTAACCTCATTTTAAATAATTGTGTTTCAAATAATAGTTTATATTTTATAGAACGTGTATGCCTACGCATAAAACCACAAAACTAATTATTATGCTCAAATAATGAAATTAGGATTTGTCCGATAACTTCCGCATCACCCGTTAATATTATAAACATGGCAAAAATTAATTTTGCACTTATAAACTTTATAAGTGCAAAACAAAATTAATTTTTACATGCGCATACACAAATCTATTAATTGGTATTGATGTGGCTGGAATTTTTTTATTTTTAAGTCCGTTTTTACGGTTACGATTTTTTCAAATATTTTTTATAGCGGATGCATTTTTGTCATAAATTATTTCCAATACTTAGCAAAATATTTAGCCACAAATATTTAAATTTTCAATGGCAAAATATTTAAGTTTTTAATTTAATTTATTCGCAATCAATAAAATTTACAATTTATTGACAAAGAGCGGCACGCCAAGCCGTTCTGCAATGAAAATTCTTTAGCGTTCAAAAAGTTATAGTAAAGATAGTTTGTGTTTAAGCTCACCAAATCTAAATTTGTTTAGATTTGTTGAGCTCACTGCGTTTTGGCTTAAAGCGTGGTTATGGTTCCACCAACCGTGTGGTCACGTTTGGTGAGGAAGTTGTTTCTTTCCGCGCAAGTTTAAAACAAGTTGTGCTTTGAGTTGTTTGGTGTGCCTGCGAGCTCTAAAACTTTATATTGAAAATGTTATGTTTGGTTGTTGTTGAGGGACCGCAAAGTTGATTATGCCAATGTTGCTGTTAATTTTGTATTTTTCAATAATATCTCCTTTTGCTAGCCGTTCAGTTAGCGTTGTCAGTTAAATCTTGATAGCCGCTGAGAGTAGGGTTAGTGCTTTATGGTAGAAATTTGTTCATGGCTCGGTATTGACTTTGCACGTGTTTGGCTATATCTTGACCATGAAATGGCTTGTACCTAAAATTTCAAGTGTGGGCGACGTATGATATATACAATGCGCACCATACTACAATACTACGGCCTCAAAAAGCACTCTTGAGCATGTCAAGCATACTGTTAATAATAACTGTTTTCTGACCTTTAAATTATCATTCATTACAACACCTTTTCAGAGGTTCATTGTGTATATTGCAGTTGATATTTTATTGTTTATGAGACCGGTGTCCGTTGCACTTATTAACATTAAAAGATATAAATCATGTGTGTGACCACTTTACTGCTTTGTTAATATTGCTTTGATAACCCCGATTGTTTTACAGTTGTCAGCAGACATATTGAAATGGTGTAGTAATTTGTCTGGTAGACCATTTATGTAGATGAGAAATAGAAGTGGACCGAGATCAAATCCTTATAACATACCGCATAAGATTGTCTTCCATTCAGATTTGTTAATATTCAGATTGTTATTTGTAATAAGGTTAATAAAAAATTTGCGTATATAGTGAACGCAAACATATTGTATTTTACAGCACATTGTTTTTTTGTTATATAACAGCTTGTTTATTAAAACTTATAATATAATTGAGTTATTTTTTTAGTTAAAAACCAAGGAGCCTGGGTACAACAATACGTTGAATCTTTATCAAATATATATGCTAAAACTAAAGACGAAAACTTTAATTTGATTATTATTGACTTTGAAAGTTTTGACGTGAATATCACAGAACTAATGAAACGCAGTATTCTTCCTCATTGGCAGGTATAGCAATTTTTTTAGATTAAAATAACAAAAAAAAATTATTTAGTTTTGGTGTATAACTATTCAAAATTAAGAATTAAATATATAAATAAACAATTTAACAGTCCTGGATGTAACAATTAAGAAATAATAATTACGGCTAGGACCTTTAAAAGTCGTAGCTTTTAAGAATACTATTGCAGATTGAACCTTTTAAATGACATTTAAAAGGTTCAATCTGCAATAGTATTCTTAAAATACTTTTTATGTTTACAACTTTTATGAACTATAAACTTATCATATATTTTATATATCGCCGAGAACGACCGAGAACCACCGAGAAGGAGGCTGTATGCCCATATTTTGGGTTTCCGAGAAAATAGAGTTTTAGATTTTAGAATGTAAAGGTTTTCTGAACTGAACGCAATAATGTTTGCTGACAATACAAATTTTCTCCTTTCAAAATATTTCCTCTACAAAAACATGCATGTAGATCTATAAAAGAAAAAGAATATGAACATGCAAAACTATTCATGATACAAATGAAAACAAAATTATTTATATGTAATTAGTATTTAGATGAACGCTTAATTTTATGTAAAAATACTATAACAGCATGATTCTATTCAACCATGGTAATAAATTTACAAAAAATGGGAACAAAAGCACTTTGGAAATGATAAAACAATGAAATACTTGTAATTAACAAGTATTTCATTGGTTAATTCACAATGAGTCAATAGGTTTTCTGAAGTCAACTGTATCCTCTTGGAGCCTAAGCCTGTTTTTATAAATCCTTTTTTTTTTTAATGTAAACGTTTTTATTTTTATTTTTTTTTATAATATGAATAGCAAAATGTAATTTAAAAAAAAAATTAACGAACTTGGTTAGTTAAATCTCAAAGTTTTGATACAAACAGAAAAGCTAAAACTAAGTTTTGGCACAAGCAAAAAAGTTAAAACTAAGTTTTAATACAAACATAAAAGTTAAACTAAGTTTTGAAACAAACAAAAAAGTTAAAACTTAGTTTTGATACAAAAAGAAAAGTTAAAATTAACAAAATTAAATGTTAAAACTAAGTTTTTATACAAACAGAAAAGTTAAAACTAAGTTTTAAAACAATTAGAAAAGTTAAATCTTAGTTTTGATGCAAATAGAAAATTTAACAAGTTATATTAAAACTACTAAATAATTATAACGAGCAATTTACCCATTTTTAAGCAACTCCGATAATTTTTAGGTTATAACACAAACTGGCCGATTTCATAAAACATCTGCTATTCAAAATGCTATTAATTCGATAAAGGAACAAGACAGCATTGCTTTGCAGACAGATTTGCATTTGGAGTTTCCTTTAAACTTTATTGACGACTCACGGAAGGTATAACGTTGTTATAAACAGTATTTTTTTTTTAATTATTTTTAATACTGTTTAACTTTATTATTCTTTGAAAAAGTTTGATAACCAATTTTTTTTTAGCATTGCGTCCAAGGAAAAATGGGTTATACTCCACTTTTAATGAGATTAGCTTGTGGAAGGTACATTCATAATGCTGCAGGATTCTGGGAAGCCTTTGGATATGGCATATTTGGAATCTTTAAGAGTGATTGGGATTATATGGGAGGTAGGTTTAGAATAAGTCAGATTCAGATTCAAAGTCATAAGTTAGAGAGCTTTTTAAAATACCATTACAAGTATTTAAGAAAAAATAACACTTTTTTGATTTATCATGCCCTCTCTTTTTCATACAAAAAAAAAAAACGTTTACAAAATTTAGATGTACTTAGTGCGAAATGCTACCGCGTTAGTTATATTTATGTGAACGCAAGGAGTATATTAGATTATTATTATTACTTCTTATATTTAGGTATGGATGTTGAAAAGTTTCAAAATAAGTGGGGAGGAGAAGATTGGGATTTTGCAGATCGCGTCATAAAAAGTGGTTTAGAAATCGAACGTCTTAGAGTGCCATATTTCTTTCATTACTTTCATACTAAAAAAGGAATGTGGGATAACAGCTTTTAAAAAAACTAGTACAAATAACAAAATTAAATTTTTTCAAACAAGGTGCTTTGGAAAGTGATAAACTATTTTTTTTTTAAATACTTTGATTGAAAAAAATCTGACTACGATTTTCTTAAAAATTAACAATTACATAAAAAACTTGATATTATAATATATTATTTATAATTCTAGTAAAGAAAAAAATTTCAAAACATTTTCAAGAAGCAGAATAACAACTGAATATTTACTATATTATATATTAATTTATTACCATAAATTTATATAAAAGTTAGATACTAAATTTTGAGTAGTATAATGTTATTAGAGTCAATGCAAATGTGTGTTTGCGGAGGAAAGTAGCATCTCCCTAATAATTTTTGAAGAACTTTGAAAAAAAAGAAGTCATCAATTTACAACTTTATAAACTAGTTGACAACTTCAAGAAAATAAAGATCTTTTTCCAGTCAGAAAAAAAGCTTTCTAATCAGTCCCGCCTTTCTCCTCGCACACACACAAACATATTGTCATTTATTTGGCTTTGGGAATTATATATTACTAGAATTAACACAGTTTGTAATATATAATTTAGGTAATAATTTATTATTCAAATTGTTAATAAGATTTTTTTAATAGAATACTTTTACTAATAAATATTTTGTTTTATTATTGTTCTAGAGTGTTTAAGAAGAACAAAACCGTTTTTAAAAATCCAATAGGAAATACCAAGTTAAAAAAAAAACTTAAAAAAAGCACAGAGAAGCTCCATAAGCTAATAATAAGTTATAAGTACGAGTGCTTATCATAAGTACATCTTACTTTTAAACTTTTTAATTCGGCGAATCATTTTATGGTGTCATTATTTATAAATATTAACTCCGAAAAAAAGTTGTTTTTACCAATCAGGGATTGTAATATCTGGGAAAGTAAACTTGTTGATTTAGGCATTTGCAGGGTTTTTACTGCTCTTTAACAAGATTGCATGTACACTGGAAAAAAGGAACTTTAAAATGAAAACCAATTATAGTAATAAGTAAAGATTCAGCATAAAAACTTTTGCTTTTTTTTCAGCAGTTGTAACAGCGTTACTACGTAAACTGTATCTACAATACTGCGATTGTTTTTATTATGAACTACAATACTGCGATTGTTTTTATTATGAACTACAATACTGCGATTGTTTTTATTATGAACTACAATACTGCGATTGTTTTTATTATGAACTACAATACTGCGATTGTTTTTATTATGAACTACAATACTGCGATTGTTTTTATTATGAACTGCAATACTGCGATTGTTTTTATTATGAACTACAATACTGCGATTGTTTTTATTATGAACTACAATACTGCGTGGAAAAAAGTATCTACAATACTGCGATTCACTTTGATTTCAGGCCATATACTTTAAACATTTATATACAGCATTCACATTTAAAGACCAAATGAAACATGCGATTACTCATTATGAGCAAAATGATATCTGTATCAAATATTTGCACACTTTGCTTTAGAAAAATGTATGTCTATCTTGTCTTTGAAAAAAATTGTTTTAGCTTATAACAGCTGCATCTGTCAACAATTTTGACAAATGCATCTCCTGTTATAAGTTGAAAATTAGCTATGCAAACATATGATGGGCACCCAACCATCAAAACTTAAAAAATTTATAGCTTACAAAAGCATTCTTGCAGGATTATTAAAACATTTAAACATTTAAAATTTTTTAGGGGATACCTAAAACACAATCGTGTCGTTTTTTTACCAAGCCCAATTTAACAGGACATATTTCAATTCAAAATTTATTATTTATACCGGTTTTTTTTATTATGTTTTTTTTTATATGTCTAAAAGGCTCTGGTCTAAAGCTTTACGAGGAATCGCACCAAAACACAAGCTCTAAATGGCACCAAAACACAAGCTCTAAATGGCACCAAAACACAAGCTCTAAATCTACTTATTAAATTTTTTCTTGAACATTCATAAATGGATGTCATTAAATCATTCAGCAACTTAAAGAAATCTTCTTTTGGTAACGTTGCTATTTTTTTACCATAAGAAGTAAGTTTGCAATCCGGAAGTATACTTCTCCATGCTTTTTTAATTGTGCAAAGAATGCAACATTAAGAGGTTGAAGCAAATGGGTTGAATTGAACAGAAGGCATATGAATCTAATGTTATGTTTTTCACAAAAATGAATAACTTTATGACTTAAATGGGAAGAGATATTGTTACCTATTAATACTTTTTTCCCAGTTTGTTTCTTAATGCACGGCAATAATGTTCGAAAAAACCAATCCTCAAAAGTAACTTCATCAAACCAGCCAGATTATTAAAGCGAGATTTTTTGGACCATGTTTTATCCATAAATCGTATAAATGTGTGCTTTTAAAAATTGTGTATGTTGGAAGAATTTCTTCATCACCATTTCCATAAAACATTAAAGAGAAACAAGCCTTACTGCTATTCATTCTCTCAGGGTACTTTTTTTTGTTATGAAAAGTTCCACGTTTCATAACAACTTTTTTATTTCCAGGGTCATCACGCAAATTAGTTTCATCATAATTCCAAATGTTACAAGGTGGAATTCCTTCAAGCTTAAGTCTAATATGGTCAAAATAAATTTTTAATTTTTCTTTGTTTATAACTCCACGTTTTCTTTTAATATTTGCTGCAATTCTATGGGCTAACTGTGAACGTTTCATAAAACTTGAGACCCAATCATAACCAGGAACATTCTTTTTCAATATTTTTACAGAACAATTTTGCGATTTTAAATAACCAGCTACTAACATTTTAACATCAAGTTTATTTAATGGAAATCCCCAACCAGACATAACCTTGATTCTAGATGAAAATAACTGCTCCTCATCATTAGTAAATTTTTTTTTTTTTTTTTTTTTTTTTGTTATTCACCTTCTCAAGGCCGATAAAGCCACTACAGATGAGGAGGCTACTTAATAGTGGTTATAACCCTCTCTCAACTCTATAACTCCGAAACACGAACCTTGACGAACAAGGCCGCTGCGCGGAGAAACAAGTTGAGCGCGGTACTACCAGGGACGTGGTGGGGATCGAACTTGGAACCTCAATTTACCGGGTTGAAAATTTGAAGGATTTTTTTAAATCAAATTAACATCATTTAACACATGAGTATCATAGACAGTAAATATGGTTGGTGCACCAATGCATTTTTATGCTTTGACTTCATTTTATTATGTATAGTGCTTCTTGGTATACTAAACCTTTTTAAGGCTTGACGAATAGACATACCTTCATTAATTGCACCCATACACTCTTTCAAAAGAATGGTATTAGAATAAGTGTTGCATGCACGTTTTCCAACACTATGCTTATTATATTTACGAGGCATTATGCTTTAAACAAAAGTAAATATAAACAACACAAGCAAACTGCAATGCAGTAATTTATTAAACTATTATATAATTTTATTAAATTGCAATTAAATTTAAAAAAAAGTGTCTATAAATTTTAATTTTGTTATAAAGTTAATAAAATTATGGTTTAGCAACAACGACAACAAATAGTTTAAAAAGAAAATATACTTTTTGTAAAATCCTTAAATATATTCATGCTAAAAACCGTTTTTCAAAATAAATTATTTGGATAACATGCTTCAAAAAAATATTATAGTTATAATAAATAACGATCAGACTACTTAAAAATGAATATTATTTACTTGGCCAAAGTTACCCCAAAAGAGTATAAACCTACGGGGTAACTTTGACCACCCTGTAAAAAAACCAGAATGTTGTTACATAAGCCAAAAACTTTTCGCTAAATTTTATCTGAACGTTTGTCTTTAAAATAGACGAAAAACTTGTTTTGATCAAAGAAAAATTTAATCTGAAGCTTGATTGCCGCGAAAAACTCAATCTTAATCTTCATGCCGCAATATTCCGTTTTCCAAAATATGCGAGATCTTGTTGTAAATCTAGTCGTTGATTAAGCGAAAACTCAATCTTAAGCTTCATCGTTAATAAGAGTTAATCGAAACACAATACAACCAATTTTAAGGAGGTATGATCGAACGAATTCAATACTTCCTGGTTCTAGAGGTGGCGCTCGTCACGTTATTTATAATGAAGAAATTAGAAGAAGAATTGAAGAGCTTATAAACGATGATACAACAACAACTATAATTAAAATTAAATATGCTTTAAATGTAAATGTATTAATTACAACTGTCTGGAGATGGGTGACCAGTCTTGGATACACATATAAAATTGCTCGACCAATTTATGAAAGAAGAAACAACAATGATGTAAAAAATCTTCGAATTGAATATATTAGGTGGTATACTTCAGTCTTTCTAATGAAAGTTGATTTTGATTTACACGTGTTTCGTAGTCATTCATGGGCAAGAAGAGGAGTAACACCAAACCCGATCATTCGCCCTAGGCAGCGATGATATTGGTCGCCTATAGTTTAAATATTATTCACTGCGAAGCTGTCAGTGTGTCAGTCACACTGACAGCTTCGCAGTGAATAATATTTAAACCACAGTTTTTTTTAAGAATATATAGATGAAGTTGTACAAGTTTTAAGGACAGAGGAAGAATTTACCCTAGTGATGGATAATGTCAGAATCCATCGTGATGTTGAAATGAGGGCCCAAAACATTCAAACAATATATTATACCATATTCACCATTCTTGAATCCGTGTGAAGAGATTTTTTTTATCTTAAGAATAACGTGCAAAGAAATACGGCCCCAGCTAGAAGAAATGAACTAATTAGAGGCATGCTTATCTATTCCTAATGTTAACGTATTGAACTATTACTCACACTGCGAAAGCTTTTTCGAAGCGTGTCTTAGGTCAGATGACATACCTCGACAGTAGTTGGAAAATAAACATTATATTTTAAATAAAATAAAATTTTAAATAATTTCAGAAAATTGAATAAAAAAAATAAAAATACATATTAAAATAATGTATATTAAAATAAAACCTTTTTTTTTTGAATAATATAAAATGTTGAGATTGCGCATGCGTTAAATGTTTTAATTGAAATTACGATTGTTTTCATTGATTGTCATGATGCTTTAAATGTCATAGTTGTTTTAAATGAATGTCATGGTTGTTTTTAATGGATGCAAAAACCGGTATTTAATGATCAAATAAAAACAATAAATTTCGAATGGGTTTGGTATTTTTAGTCTACACGACGAGTTTAACAGTCAATATACCGCAACACTTTTCACAAAATTTTGCATTTTTTTAGCCAAAGCTAAGCCATATATAGTTATTGGAAGCCCAGGATGAAAGACCATCCAATTATCACATTGTGTTACAATATAATTTCATTGTCCTAATTCCTAATCGTTCCAAAACAATCTGCTCATACTCTCCTAAAAAAACTTATAAAACTTGCTTGATACCTTTGCAATCTACTTTTTTATTAGTTTTTGGGTAGTAATACCTGACTCATTAACATTCCTAACTTTCTCTGAACTAATAATGTACTGGGCTAATAAACTTTTTAAATTCTCAAAAAAGTAGCCTACATTGTTCCAATTGAAGGCAATAGCACATGCATATTGATATGCAAGTTGTCTAAGTGATTTTGGGGCTAATCCACGATAAAGTGTACTTGTCATTTTTAATTAGTCATATAATTCTTTCTTTTAATTAGAAAGTAATTGTGACTGTCTAGAATTTTGAACATGTTCAATTTCACTAGAATAATTTTTTGTTTTTTGTACACATCTTTTGAGATACATTACTGAAATTTTTTCAAGAAACACTATTAAAATGCTTTTACAGTTCCATTAATACTTTTACCTTCTAATGCGACATTCACAGCTGTTTTCATTTATTTTTTTATTTATTCTTTTATGAGACTCTTGTCTAAAGTATTCTGGGCACACCGAATTCTAAAAAAAAAAAAAAAAAAAGTATCAAGATACATATGTTCATTGGAGGCTTGATCCCGTGATCAAGCTAGCCCTATAAAAGTGTACTAAATGTCCCTTGTTATAACGAAAAATCCCTTACACTTTTTATGTTTGTTTTCAAAAAGTAATAAACTATATTATCAGTGACTTCTACCAAAACCTTAAAGTTATCATACAGCGTTGATATAGCAATAATTAAATTAAAATCCGCGGTGCTCTGTGATAAGACCGTAAGGACTTCTTGGGGTACCTAAACAAAACAAAACAAAAGCAAAAAAATTAAAACCAAATTTAAAAAAAAAATTTTCATGCAGCACCAATTATCAAACCGTCTGCTCTTTGATTATCTATCATTAATGTGTATATATATATATATATATATATATATATATATATATATATATATATATATATATATATATATATATATATATATATATATATATATATATATATATATATATATATATATATATCTATATATATATATATATATATATATATATATATATATATATCTATATATATATATATATATATATATATATATATATATATATATATATATATATATATATATATATATATATATACATAGAGAGAGAGAGAGAGAGAGAGAGAGAGAGAGAGAGAGAGAGACTTGTGTCATATTCTGTTGGAATGCAACACAACTCTTTCATACAGCTCTTTGTCGGTTTAACATCGGCATATATAAAATAGATCAAAATATATTACCTATTTAAATAAAAAAAAATACAACTTTTTTTATGGGACTTTAAGTTTCATGTCATTTGGCAATCATTTAGCCATATATTTAAAATTATTGAAATAATAAATGGATATTATTATTAAACGATAACGAAGTTGGGATAAAAAAATCAGGCGATTTATTTGACGTCACCATGGGAGCGTTTGATGGTGCCGAGGTAGGTGAGCTGGTTGGAATTTTACTTCTTTTCCAAATTTCTCAATTTTATTTAACAAATTTGATTTTGGGTTGTATGGAGATAATGGGTTGGCTGTGATTAAAATCAATACCTAACTAAAAACATTATTTATAAAGCTACTCTAACACCACCTAACGTCAATCATGCAAAGAAATATTACATTGGTATTAGCGAAAACTCCTTTAAGATCAGGTTTGCAAACCACTTAAAATCATTTAGCTTGGTCAGGTATAAAAAAGACACTGAACTTTCTAAGGAGATCTAGAAACTTAAGGAAGCAGGCATTAAACCGATAACCAAGTTGAGTATTGTTTAAAAATGTCAACTCTATAATCTATCCTCAAAAAGGTATAATCTTTGCATAAATGAAAAATATATTATTTTAACATACAATAAAAAACCTTTGTTAAATAAAAAAAGTGAATTGTTTTTGACATGTAGGCACAGAAAAGAGTTTTTTCTATTGAATTTTGACTCCGGTTAAGTAAATTCCCGTTTGGTGTGAAAACTGACGTTTGATCTCGTACGCAATTTTGTATTTTTTTATTACGGTTTTTATTTTAGTGATTTTATATATATGGCTCAATGATGATTATTTATTATTAAACGTGAAATAATTGTAGCAGTAAAAATTTACTAATTATTTTTTTATTTTTTATTTTTCCCTAAATTCCTCCCGATTTTTAGAATTTTATTTTTCCAGGTTTAAAAAAAGTTTTTCATAACTTTTTTAAACTATAGATTTTCAAACTGGTTTTTAGTATGCAAGAAATTTATAGCTTTGATGTTTGAAAATTCTATTTGCATTCATAACATTAACAAAAGAGAAAAATATTGAGTTGCACGATGTTTGCATCAAGTTCATGTAAACCAAGCAATGAGTCAAAATAACCAGAAGTTAAAAATTTAATTTTTTAAGTCTAATAAAAACTGGCATGAGCAAAAATCAAGGCAAAGACACGGTAGGAAATGAGCTAGCGACAAGCGAGCGACTAGCTAGCTTTAAAGCCATTTTCAAGCGATTTTTTTTTCTTATTTTAGTTTTTCCAAATGTCTTTAACATCTTTAAAAATTTGATTTTTAGTGTCGAACCTATCGAATTATTAGAATAGTTGAAATTTAAACATTGCAGTTTTGTAGCGATGCGTCACTAGCTACACATCGTTGCTTTGTAGCAAGCTACAAAGTATCTACAAATCTATAGCTGGTTGATAGCTACATATCAAAATTTAATTAGACAGCGATTTTTTTACGATACGATTATATTTATTCTTTGACAACAAAGCTATTCTTGACAAAATACCACTAATAAAGGTATCAGATTAAAAAAAACTTCCCGCAGTTCTACGGCTCAAAATCTTCAGATTTAATAATCTTTTAGTATATTTTTTGTTCACGATCTTATGATTATAGTTCTTTATTTATTATCTTATTTCTTTTATTTAACATATTTATTTATAATATTTTAATTTATTATTTTATTTCTTTGTTTTTTCCATCTTAAAGAGATTTTTTTTATAAATAAAAGTGTCGTTATTATTGATTTTTTGTAGAATCAGGTATTAAAGCTATGTAGTTTAAAGTAAATAGTAGCTGCTATAAAACCTTTGGAGAGCTTTTCTATGCCTCCATGCTTCTGGAATCTAAAGATAAATAATCAAATCATGCTAAAGCTAAATCACCAACATTAAAAAGCCTAATTCTTTTTCGATTTTTGAGACACAGAATAAATTAAGTAATAACAAAGCATGAATTAAGTAATAACACAGAATGAATAAAGTGACCTGATCAGACTCATAAATTTATCAAAAAAAAAGCCGTAGTTTTGGACTAAATTATTTACATTTGCCTGCAGCAGTGAAATCTGCTGCAGGCAAATGTAAAGACTTTAAAGCAGTGTTATAACGTAATGGCAATGAACTATCATCATTTCTTGTGGGGTGTAATATTGAATATAAGACCCCTTCATGTAAACAGCCGTAAATATAAAAAAGTCTTGTGTCAACAGTCAGCTCCCTTTTGACTTTATTAGCTACAACCACCAGTTGCTAATCAGAAGGGATCTAGAAAGAAGTGCTTTTATTTTAATAATGTATATATATATATATATATATATATATATATATATATATATATATATATATATATATATATATATATATATATATATATATATAATGTGTATATATATAAAATAAACATCATACCATTACATATAAATTTGAATCTTTGTTTATTGTCTCGACAAAAAAAATTGTGTAAAGGTTCTAAGTAAAGTTGCTATCAAGTACTATAAAAAGAAATTTGCATGGCTGAGTTAAGCCAAATAAAAAAGGTGTCTTTATTAGTCCTCAGATACGTAATCTTCTGAAAGATGAACAATTGTATAAATTCTCTGTGGTTTTAAGCTGAATACCTGAAAATCCCTCAAACTTTTGCTTGAGATCCTTTTAAGAAATAAGAACTCAGGTAATTATGAAAAACTTGTGATGAAACTTTTTTAATCTTCCAGAAATAAGGCTGCAACATGTCATGCAATATTCATTTTCTGAACTCTTGTTTAGACTTTTCCCCTGATAGCTGTGCACATATGAGCGTTTTTATTAGGCATAGCGACGATGAAAAACAGGTAACAGGAAAAATAGAACCCTCTCTCGATGTCGGATGATTACTGCTGGACTGTAGTAAGATATACCCCAGATGCAGAGGCGTAGCCAGGGTTTGACAACTGAGGAAGCGAATGTTTTTTGAAAAGGCGCCTGGGGGATGGCAAGTCCCTCAGAAGCGGGGGTATGTAAATTTTCCCCCTGAATGTTGGCAACACCACAATAACAAACAACAATTAATTACTCTTCAATAACTTTAATTATGATAATTATAATAATTTAATATATTATTCTCAACAATGCAACAATAGTAGGGTGTGTGAAACTTAATTAAGCTTCATTCTTCTAGGTTTCATCCGGGAAAAACCATTTAACACAACTTCAAGGTCAAGGTCATTCACTAAGTCTCTTTCAATTGCTAGAAATGGTAATGCCGACAATCTTTCCTCGCTCATAATGGACCGTAAATATGACTTAAGGAGCATTAATCCGCTGAAGGATCTCTCTGCTGATGCACTCAAAATAGGAAACGTCATGTATATTTTATACAATGTTGTGATATTTGGGTAAATGTCACAGAGATCATTAGTTAGTATAAATTTTAACACATTGTTAATGTTCATCTCTTTCGTGTCGATTTCTTTAAAAAGAATTCTGAATGAAAGAAATTCTTTAACAACATCATCCAGAGTTGTGATATCAATCGGATATTGCTCTGAGAGAAATTTGATAAGTTCTAAGCTATCCCTATCCTCATAACGCTTTGGATCTATGCATTTGAACTTTTCACAAACTGTTGAAATTGATTGTTTATTGTGCTGGTCACAGCGTCTAGTGAGACCAGGTAAGTATCAACCACAAAATTCTTTTCGATCTTCTTTTCTCTCATTTATTGCAAGCTCGTCATAATGTCGTTTCTTTTTTCCAACTCTTTTCTGCTTATAAGCTGTTGCTATGTTGCATTTTAAAGCAAGGTCATTGGTTTCTTTTTCCAGATCATTCAAACTACCCAGCAAGCACACAAATCTTGATAAAACGTTAGAAAAATGTTGCGCGTTGCGTTGATCAAATATCGACCGCCAACGTTGTTTCTACATCATTTTAGTTACAAATACGACGTTGCCAGTAACCAAAAAACAACGTTGGCCCAGGTTGTACTCTAAGTCGGCATTGCGTAATATTTTACGTTGATTCAATTTTGTATTTTACGTTCGCAAAACGTTGTATTTTACGTTAGCGAAACGTTGTATTTTAAATTAATTCAACGTTTTATTTTAGGTTTACACAATGTAAAATTAAATTTATTTGTTTTATATTTTGTTTTATATATATATATATATATATATATATATATATATATATATATATATATATATATATATATATATATATATATATATATATATATATATATACCGTCTTATCACAGAGCAGCACCGTGGAGGAGAATTAATTTGCGACATAACCGATGTCGCAAAACTTTCCCAGAGGTGGGGTTTGAACCACGGATCCTTCGTTTCTGAGGTAAGTGCGCTACACTGCGCAACGGCTGCTCACTTATACATGCATTTTTCTTATGCATACATTTTGTAACCATTTTTCTAAATCAACATATCTTATAACGTTTGTTAATACTTATAGTAGCTAGTAAAAAGCATCAAATTAAAGACGCATTATTTATGTTGTTTTGCTTATTGCGTTATATTTTGTTAAAAAATCAAGAAAAATATAGTAGAAAAAGGTTTTTCCGTACTCAACTGAAATATTTGAATGAAAAATAATTCTTATAAATTATACAAATATATATATTTATATCTGCCTTTTTTCGATGCAAACACAACGTTGATCCACCGTATATAATCCAACGGGTGTGGGGTTATACACATTTGGTCAACGTTGATCTATACACATTAGATCATTGGATCAACGTTGTATTTGTATCGGGAAAAATAGCCGACGTTCGCAATGTATTTATACACTTTGGCCAAACGTAAGTGTGCTAACTGGGTAGAATCTTAGTTTTCTCTAATATTGTTAAGTTGAGATTCAAAGATTTTGATGTAACATGCAGCAATAACCATATTTATAGTACTCTTTTGTAAATATTGAGACAAATGAAAAGCCAGTGTTAACAGCTTACTCCAAAAGACTAGAAGAACAACAAGATCAAATTTCTGAAAGACATAGAAAATTGATCAACTATACTTATATTTATGTTGTAATCTATAATAACTGCAAAATACTTTGGATTCTTCACTTCTGAAAATATTTTTGCTTTAATTTCAGATGCCAAAGACTGTATAAGGTCATTCTGGATGTCTGGACTGAGAAAGAAGGCATTGCAGTCACTTTGATTGACATGTTGTTTTAATATGTTGTAATCTATAATAACTGCAAAATACTTTGCATTCTTCACTTCTGAAAATATTTTTGCTTTAATTTCAGATGCCAAAGACTGTATAAGGTCTGGATGTCTGGACTGAGAAAGAAGGCATTGCAGTCATTTTGATTGACATGCTGTTCTAATATATTGTCATATTTAGCAAGAAGCTTTATAAGTTCGAGAAAATTACTTTTATTACAGGAACCCCTACCACCAAATTCTCTGTGCCACAAAAAGCCAATCCTTGTTTGCCTAAAAACGTTACTCCATCTATGATAGTCTTTAAAATCCTCCTGATTTTTTCTATTTGTCTTCTCTCTGAGGCCACAAGCTCTGCCAAAACCGTTTTGTCATTAGGTATGCAAAGCTTTGTTAAAAATAACTGTCTAACAGATTCTTCATGGGTTTTGATGATTCGTGCTTCTCAATTTTGGAGACACCTTTTGTAAAATTTGAACAATCTTTTCCGCAATCGCTCCAAGAACAGTCTGCTCTATAATTGCTGAAAAGCTAGCATACAAAACAAAACATAGTGTTAACTCGTGGGGATTAAATAACTAGTGACGATTATGTTTCTCTTCTCGTAAACCTTTTAACAGTTATTTTTAGAACTATGCTGTGCTAAATTGCCTTTCCATGTCATCTCTTGAGAAATCATTAAAATTATCACAGAGTCCTGGCTGGCACGGTCCGTATTGTAGTAAGTCTCGAATAACTGCAAGTGTGATGCTTTCATTACAAAATATGTGATGATCTATTGGGTAGCTTACTTGGAGATTAATAACGGGCTTCACCGAGTAGTATGATCTGTGACTGAGTCACTATCACCATCCTCAAGTTATGGTGGTGTATCTGCACGATCTGTGGCTGAGTCACTATCATTATCATCATCACGTTGTAGTGTTATATCCGCACGATCTGTGAAAGAGTCACTATTATCAACATTACGCTGTGGTGGTTTATCAGCAGGTTTTGTGACGACTGTAAGTCCTGTGACTGAGTCACTATCATCACGTTGTGGTGGTATATCAACACGATCTGTGACTGAGTCACTATCATTAGCATCACTTAAAATGAAATCTTTAGGCGAGTCTCTAGGTTTTAAATACATTTGAATACTGTCATTTTTTCGGAATTTTTTCCAACATTCGGCGTCTTTTAGTTTTTTATATTCGTTTCAAGACATATTCTTTTTTTAAATTTGACATGTTTAATTCATAGATGACGCGAAAAGTTTATAGAAAAATATAGACTTGTGATTTGACAACTTTAGGCACCTACTAAAATGGGAAACATGTATCTGCGCCTTTTATGATTACATTGTGGACATTAAAAAGACGTCAACGTTGCGTTGGCGTCTTTTCACAATTTATTATGCGATGAAATTAAAACGTAATAAAATAATGTCAAATAAAAAAAGCCCTGACGCCGCCGGCTTCAAATTTTTTTTTGCAGTGGAAGCATTCGCTCTCCCTGCGCCTTCTTCTCCCCTCCCCAGCCTACGCCTCTACCAAGATGTAGAGCATAACTACATCTACATACGACAGGAAAAGAATAAAAAATGGTGTAAGAGGATCTATGTTTTATTCAAATAAGAATATATAATTGAAAAATAGAGAAAACTATTATGCAAGTACTTAGAATGTCTTTACCATATACAGTATTGGACAAAACATATGCAACCAACATCGAACAACGCTAAAAAGTGTTCCTAATTTTATATGTCTTAAAAACGAAACGCACTATACTACCACAGCAAACAGTTCAGGAGTCTGGAGTCATAGCATGCCATGACATGAGCAATCAGCTGACAGCACACAGGCAGAATTTCGTTGACAAGTGCCATTTTGCAGCGGACAAAACAAGTGCAACTTTTTTGGTTTGTTTCATTTCCTTAAGTCTGGTCCGTGTCAACGTCACGGAAGTTTTTTAATAATTAAAGGAAGTATCCAGAAGTTTCCAGAAGCATGCAGAAGATTCCAGAAATTTCCAGAAGAAGCATCTGGAAGCATCCAGTAGCATCCAGAAGTATCCAGAATCATTCAGAAGCATCCAGACGCATCCAGAAGCTTCCAGAAGCATCGAAAAGAAGCACCTAGAATCTTCCAGAACAGGTTCACACAGGTTCATTTTACAATATAAGCGATATGTAAATCGACATGTAATTCAGTCAGTATATGGAAGTCAATCAGTCAGTATTATCAAGACAGTTTATCGAAGTGAGTTTTATCAAAGTGTTTTATCGAAGAACATCAATACAAGAAGTGAAATACAACAAGTGTTTCATTACATCAATACAGTCCACATCCAACCAAGACGTTGTGTTCCACAGATCATTATTGTATCATCACAAGGTAAATGTAACACGGTAAGCCTTGAGAAGCGTGATTATTTATTTTTATTATTTTTATGACTTCAAGTGCAAAAATGGCTCCCGACAGACTTGGATTGGAACTAACAAAGAAAATTATTGGCGATTACGTAAGTGGAATGTCACAAAAAAGTATTTGTGATATCGCGTGAAAAAATGGACCGTATTAAGACTATGTTCCAAATATCGTTCTACCCCAGTGAAAAAGCGCACATGGGATACGCGTGGATTTTTTCCACATGTAACCCATGTGGGTTTCATATGGTAAATCCCACATGGATTCCATATGGTAAATCCCATATGGGATACGCGTGGGTTTTTACCACATGTAACCCATATGGGGATTATTATTTTGTCCCATGTGGGTTTCATATGGTAAATCCCACATGGGTTTTATGTGGTAAATCCTACATGGGATATAGGTGGAAAATACGACATGTTATAGATCTTAAATGCCACATATTTTAATCCAAATGGTATAAAAGTAGTCAATACTAGACAAATGAAAGTCCGAATGCTTCTATGATAATTTTAAAAATTCTTTTAATTTAAAAATTACTTAAATAGTAATTTAAAATTAATCATCGAAGCTTTCAGAGAGGCTTAACTTAATCTGGTATTTGCTACTTTATCCCATTCGGTATTCAAAACGTGTAGCATTTTTGATCTTTTACATGTGATGTTTTCCACCTATAGCCTATCGTTAAACTATTATGACGAAATTTTATAAAATTAAAAAACGTGTTGCAAAATGAATTTATTTAAAAATAAATGCTATTAATCAATACATCCAAAACGAATATTAAAAATATTTTTTCTTTTGCGATTTACACGCCGTTTTTTGTCAATTGAATTAATTAAATCGCTTCGGCTTATATATATCGGTTTTTAGTATCTTCTAACTTTCTTCAAACATTTTCTAAAAAAAAAATAAATAAAAATAAATACAAATATATATAAATGTAAATATAAATATATATATATATATATATATATATATATATAGAGAGAGAGAGAGAGAGAGAGAGAGAGAGAGAGAGAGAGAGAGAGAGAGAGAGAGAGAGAGAGAGAGAGAGAGAGAGAGAGAGAGAGAGAGAGAGAGAGAGAGAGAGAGAGAGAGAGAGAGAGAGAGAGAGCGAGAGCGCGCGAGAGAGAGAGAGAGAGAGAGAGAGAGAGAGAGAGAGAGAGAGAGAGCAATTTTAATAAGGAACCTTATTAGTCGAGCAATTTTAATTATTAGCCAGTTTGCGTAATGATCTTGAACCCATGAGGAGAATCCTGAAAAAAAGTGATCAATAAGGAAAAGTAGTTAAACAAAAAAACGAAAACAAAAATGTAAAAACCTACTTTTTCAATGATGTAGACTTCTATAATAACAGGCCTTGACATCGCGCAAAATGCCGTAAAAACTGAAGGCCGATTAAACTTTCACTTTTACTTATATTGATATATTTTTATATTAGGTAGGGTGTAATGGCAGCCTATGTTTTCTAATAATAATCTCTAGTAAAAACGGAAATATAAAAAGAAAACCAAAAAATTGTTAAAAGATAATCATATTTTTCGTATTTCAAATTTCATTAAGAATATTTATGTAATATTAAAATAGTATCAATAACAAGCAGAACCATAACAAAGTATATATCTATATATTAGAAAGATAACTGTATTTTTAATTTTTTTTGCTAAAAATGGTAACAATAAAAATCACCAACAATAAAAAACACCAATAAAAGTTGATTCAAGCAAAAAAAAAGTTTTATAAATATATAACAGGGTTAAAGTCCTTATACTTGGCAACTTGTAGTCAATACACATACAATCATATAAACTTCGTCGCATAGCAAAATACTCACATATGCTCTACATATAATATCTGAAGTATATAAAACTTCACCAACATTAACTTTTCTCATAGCATTAAGGTGTTCGAATAGAATATTTGATTGAAGCGAACTTTCTTTATTTTTTAAAAATCTAACTGCTTCAAATAAAGCTGATTTTGTTTTTATTAACTTTAATTTGTTTACAGCTAAATATGAAATATTACAAATTGTGCCATTATGGTTAGCTACAAATGAATAATCATTGAAAATTACTAAAATAAATAATGAAACACCAAGTTTGTACATTTTTGATTGTATGTGTAAACTTTTTTTTATTAAGCTGGAAAACAATAACATCGTTATTATCACTTAACAAAGATTGAATATCGTCAAATATAATTTCATCCTTTTTTAGAAAATCATTTAACTCATCTGGTAAAATGCTTCGAAAACCGCTTGAAGTTACATTTTTTCTAACTTTACTTGCTGGTGTGGCTAAACAACTAGGCGGAATATTTTAAAAATAGATGGTGGGTTTAAAGGTCGTTGCTTCCCATATTTGCTTTCAAAAGGTGCTTCATTTGGCCAATGCAGTTGACATAATGCTGTATAGTCTGTAACAATAAAACCAGTTCTTGGGATAGCTTCACTACATCTTTTTCTCTCCTCTAGATTCTTCGGGAATTTATAAATTAATATTTTTGTCGTAGTTGAGTATTGATATTTTTGTTGTAGTTGTAATTGATATTGTAGTTGTATAAATTGATATTTTTGTTGTAGTTGAGATAGTTCGACTTGCAAAGAGATACACAGCATTTTAAAGGCATTTTTAAGGCATTTTAATTATTAAAAAAACTTATCGTTAGTTTGACAATATTATTACCTTACAAAGTTAACGCCTTGAACCTTACATCAACATCAAGACAATAACAACGTTATTGTCTTGATGTTGGGCTATCTAATTTATAAACCAATCACATTTTAAAGATTTATTAAAAAAGCGCGAACACAAACTTTCATCTAATGTTAAAAGATGAAAATGTTAACACAGTATTAGGAATTGGCCTTCAGTTTAACAACTTTGTTGCGCGATGTCAAGGCCTGTTATTATAGAAGGCCGCGGTCACACATAATATAATATTCTGAAACTAATAAACAAACATCTAAATTTCTATAAGTAAATTTATTCTTTGATCATTGCCTTCATATCCTATCTTATTTTCATATCATAATCTATTATGGAATTATTTATATAACATATCACAACAATATTATTAAATTTGTGATGTTCAAATATCATATGAACATTCTCTAACATGTTCATATGATATTTGAATATAGTTCTTGAGTATATTATCTGCAAACAATTGACTGATGCAAGTTCTAATGTTGTCAAAAACCAAGCATGCATGCATGGGACACTGCAGTGTCCCACAAAGAAATGCAGGTTTGAAAGTCAAATTTTCTTTATTAAAAAAAAAAAATAGGGAGGAGATAAGGAGGTTTTCTGTATTTTTTTAGGCTCCAAAACTTTTAACTTTATATATAATAAGGTTCATAAAACTTAAGGGACTAACGAAGTACATTGAGGAACAAAAACAGGATATTTACTGAAACTTTTAAATTTTTAATCTGGAGTACCACAGTGTAATTGGGAATAAAGTCTTTGGGTCCAGTATTCAAAGTAATATGATCTAAAGTAATATATAAATTAAATAAAATGGCTTTAAAATGCATGCAGTTATACATATAACTCCTGATAGTTAACTATATGTATAACTAGTTATACATAAAATTTATTATATAAACTTATTTTTTAAGGTTATGCTTGAACAAATTAGAACCAATTAATTCAAATTCAAGATTTAGTTCAAGTTCAAGTTATTTGTTCATTGTTTTTTCACTATTTTATATTTATTTGTTCAAATTTGTTAACTAGTACTAATTCTTACTACAGTAAGAATATTTATCATTGTTGAACGTGATTTTATTAGTAACTTAATTTTACTATCAACATATTTTGACAACACCCTTTACATTTTAAATGATGACAGCTTTACTTTTCTATTGATGTTAAATTTATTACGTTTCAATAACTCAGATTGAATTTTAACTGAATTATTGTAAGCTTTGTAAGGGTTTGTTGTATCTCAAATGGTGTTGTAAATAAAGTAAAAATAATATATATATATATATATATATATATATATATATATATATATATATATATATATATATATATATATATATATAGTATTTAGGCTATGGGATCATCCATAAATGATGCCAGTAGATAGAGGGGCAGTGTGAGTTTAACAATAATTGACAATGGGGAGGAGATGTTGAGACCAAAATAATGTCAATTAAAAAATTGAATTAAAAAAAAAAGTAAAATATTTTATTTTAAAAAAAAGTAAAACAATTTATGCTAGCTATGAGCAGGTTTTAGAGGTATTTACACCAACAATGTGGTCTAAAAACTTCTTGCTTTTGTTGCTTAAAACTGTAGAGGATCATAGGAAAAACAATTTAAATTCAGAAATTAGCTTGCTTATCTGAAAGAACAATTTACGCATTTTTTTTTTTTTACTTTTAGTACTGTTGAGAATAAATGTATAACTGAACCAGAAAAAAATTGATGGTATATGCATTTTTTATATTATATTAAAAATTCAGATATACCATCATAATACGATAACAAAAACTGACATCATTTTCAATGGGAAATGGCAAAAAATTGACTGAGTTTGATAAAGGGTGAAGTTGTTCAACAAACCGGGTCATCATCTGACATCATTATGCATAGATGACCCTACAATTTAAGTAAAATAAGTAATCAATTTGCCATATTTCTCTTTAGAAAGTGTAAGAAAAAAGCATTGTTATGCTGAGAACCTACCTATTGAGCAAGCTTTGACCACCTATTTTACAAATTTGAGAGACAGAAGTGGAAGTGCGAATCACAAAAGAACTAATAACAATGCTCTAAATTGATTTTAACTTTGTAGACTAGCATTAATATAGTATTTAGTAATAATACATGATTTTTATAATTTGTATTTATTTCCATTAATTATCAGTTGTCAGTCTCCATTTTATAAAATGAATTAAAAAACTATTTATTTATAGTATAATAATAATACATAAATACTAGTTTCCTAATGCTATTATCATCACAATGTTAATGGTATTCGTTTTAAAGTGAAATTTTGTATCAATTTTATTGTTTTAATGTTATATTTATATATATATATATATATATATATATATATATATATATATATATATATATATATATATATATATATATATATATATATATATATATATATATATATATATATATATATATATATATATATATATATATACAAAGCTTTCAATAATTCAGTTAAGATTCGATCTGAGTTATTGAAACGTAATAAATTTAACATCAATAACAACATAAAATCACGTTCAACAATGATAAACATTCTTACTGTAGTAAAATATAGTACTAACTGATAAATTTGAACAAATAAATATATAAAATTAACAAAAACAATGAATAAATAAAAACATTAACTTGAACTTTAACTAAATCTTGAATTTGAATTAATTGGTACTAATTTATTCAAGCATAACCTTAAAAAATAAGTTTTATAACAAATTATATGTATAAATAGTTATACATATAATTAACTATCAGGAGTTATATGTATAACTATATGCATTTTAAAGCATATTATTTTATTTTAAACATTACTTAGATCATATTACTTTGAAAACTGGATCCAGAAGCTTTATTATCAATAACACTGTGGTACTCCAGATTAAAAATTGAAAAGTTTCTGTAAACATCCTGTTTTTGTTTCTCAATGTAGTTCGTAAGTCTCTTAAGTCTTAAGGACCTTATTATATCTAAAGTTAAAAGTTTTGGAGCATAAAAAAAGTTACGAAACCCATATTATTTTTTTCTTTTTTAATCAAGAAAATTAGGAATTCTTTGACTTTCAAACCTGCATTTCTTTGTGGGACACTGCAGTGCTCCATGGTGCAAAATTAGTTTTCGACAACATTTCAACTTGCATCAGTTAATTGTTTGCAAATAATTTACTCAAGATCTATATTCAAATAACTATAATATTATCCTAATAATACGTCTATTTGCACAAATCTTAATCTTATTTCTATAAGGAAAGATAAAAATTATTCGCGGTACTTACATACTTGCTTGCCATTCTCTTTATTAATATAAAATAATTTCTCACAAAATAAACGTAACGCAATGCAATGTCGATTTAAAAAATTTTTTTTTAGTTTTTTTTTAGTTTCCAGCTTTTAAATTAATTCCCATGCAAATCCCACGTGGGATTTCCCATGTGTGTAAATACCATATGGTTCCCACATGTAACCCATGTGGGATTACCCACATGGGTTTAAGGTGACAAATTTCCATACGGATACCACATGGGAAAATCCGTCCCACATAAATCCCATAAATCCCACACGGAACCCACGCGGAACCCATGTGGGACGCGGTTTTATTTTTCACTGGGACGGGGAAGTTGGCAGCAGATAGCAAAGGTGGAAGACCGCGTTCCACCACTTCTAGAGAGGATTCTATAATCGTCAGATCCGTCAAGAAGGATCCCTAATTATCATCAGTCGAGGTACAAAAGAAATTAGAGCTGCCTGTATCGGACCGAACAATCAGACGACGTGCTGTTGAAGCCGGATTGTTTTCTCGACGCCCTGCAAAGAAACTGCTGATTTCACTTAAAAACCAGAAGAAAAGACTCCTGTTTGCTACATCTCATATTGACTGGAATGTGCAGAAATGGCAAACTGTCCTGTTCAGTGATGAATCGAAGTTCAACATCATTGGGAGCAATGGCATTTGCCGTGTACGTCGACCGGCCGGAAAACGCCTCGATTTACGTTACTGCCATAAGACCGAGAAGCATGGTGGAGGCAATGTAATGGTCTGGGGGTGTTTTTCTGCTAACGATCTAGATCCAACACATTGAAGCGATGGAATAATGGACCGTTTCATGTATAAAAATATCCTGAAAGATGTTATTTTACCTCATGCTGAATGGAATATGCCAATGAAATGGGTTTTTCAGCAAGACAACGATCCGAAACACACTGCAAAAGTAGTCAAGCAGTGGTTTCAAGACAACCACCTATCGGTGATGGATTTACCGCCTCAATCTCCAGATCTCAACCCTATCGAGAACCTGTGGGAGATCGTCAACCGCAGAATTAAACGTGAAGGTGTTCGTAATAAGGATTAACTGTTTGAACAAATCCAAAAGGCCTGGGCAGCGATTCCACAAAGTTTCATTGATCACCTAATCGATTCTATGCCTCGAAGATGCAAGGCTGTGATCGACAACAAAGGATTCGCCACGAAGTATTGATAGCGAAATACAGCTTGGTCAACATTTTGTCGAGTTGCACTTGTTTTTTCCAGAAGGACATCAACTTTTTTTAACACTTTTGATTAATTTATTAATTTTCGTGTACAAATATTGAACTTTGTGATGAATAAAACTTAAAGAACTTTGTCTCTAAACAGTTACACAGTTATTTCTCAAAATTGAAAAAATGCAGCACTTGTATATAAAGAAATTAAATTAGCATTATTTGGTTGTGCTCGTTTTGTCCGATACTGTATATTATATATATATATATATATATATATATATATATATATATATATATATATATATATATATATATATATATATATATATATATATATATATATATATATATATATATATATATATATATATATATATATATATATATATATATATATATATATATATATATATATATATATATATATATATATATATATATATATATATATATATTAGTAAGCTGTTTGAACAAGGCTTTTTAAATTCTATTAATTTTATTTTGGAAATGATTTCATATTAATTTATGTATGATGGACGGTTCATAACTATAAAATTTAACTGCTGAGATTTTATTTTTCCTAAGTGATTGTTGTAACTAGTATACGAACACAGATTATATTTTTTGGAACAAATACAAAAATGTTCAAAAATAGTATCTGTAATGAATTAATTTTTTCAGAATCTAGGACCATAATGCCATTTATCACTCGAGCCAGTTTTGCATACCTATTTAATAAGTTAATTGCTTTACAATGCAAAGAGCAATAAATTTTAAATTAAACGAAGGGGATAAAAACATTTGCACATGAATGTTCTATTAAATTCAAATCAGGGTCCTTTGAAGGCTATTTTCAAACGTTTATGCCACTTTTATCAAAAAAGTTATTAGTTATTTTAGAATTGTGTTTCGGATCATTGTCTAGTTGAAACAAAAAACTGTTTTCGAATCTAAGTTTTGAATAAGAAATTTTTAAATTTTGTTTCAATATATATTTTTATAAAATTCAGCATTTTTTGTTTCATCAATAAATTCTAGTTCACCAACACCATTTTACCACACACAACCCCATAAAACTACACTTCAAGCGCCATGTTTAACTGTACTTCTCATGCAGCTCAAATAAAAAGCTTCGCCCCTCTTTTGTGCACCATCATATTTTTTTTAAGTTAAATTTGGATTCATCAGACCAAAGACCTTTTTTCCAAAATGATAGTGGCATTAAATAATTTAATGACTTAAATTTTTAAATAACTTTTTTACAAAACTCATTCTTCTAATTCATATTATTTTTTGTTAAGAATGGTTTTTCACGAGTGGATGTATATTCACTGAACCCTGTTTTGTAAATCCGGTTTCTAATTGACGTAAGTGATATTAAAATCCGGTTAAGTTTTTCAGATGATTTGCTATATATTTTTTTATCATTCATTAAATTTCTCTATCATCTCTTGGAGTTGTCTTAAGCCTCGTCCTGTTAATGCATGGTACTAATTTCAAATGGTTCCTATTGGTGGTATTTCTTTACAATGGCTCCTATTGTTGTAAATGAAATATTTGTAAGTTTTTCAACTTTTTTATAAGTATTACTTTGTTTAACCAAAACTGAAACAAGTTTTCTTTGAGTTGTATTTAATATTTACTTTTGGGTGCCATACGATTTGATGAGTAGAGTTTTTAATGTCTTTTTATTTTCAAAAATGTTATTAATTGATAAAAAAAAAATTCTAAAAATATAAATTCAATTGGTATTTCATAAGTTAAAAATGTTATAGACATAAATTTTCATACCAAGTTATCCATAAAACAATTTTCTACAATTAATTTATGTGCATTATTACTTGTTTAAGAAAAAAAAGCAAATATTGTATTCCAAAAAAACTATTTTGTATTTTTACTAAAAAATTATAAATAAGAAATAGTCATATTAAATTTTAAAAATCATTGCTTCAATTATTTTTAATACTTATCAAATTGAAAACAAGTTTTTGCAAAATAAAATGCAAAAATTGCTTTATACTTAAAGTCACTGCGTTAGTTTAAATGCAGTACATTTATGGTCACGCACGGAAGTCACGCAATTTTTTAATTTCGTGTAGTTATTTTAAATTGCTTGTAAGTATTTTAATTGAAATATTATACTTCTACAACTCATATTTAATATATTTTCAATGAGAAATAGATGTCATCAAATATTTCTAGCTAGAGTATAGCATGTTGAAAAATATTGTATATTTTTTAAACTATTTCGGCATTAACACACAAAACAATAAAATGATAATAATATATACATTTAAACATTCAGGTAGCGTAATATATATAGTGTTGTGACCAAAACTAAAAATTGTAACTAACTTAACTAAAAAAACCGTAACTAAAATTACCCAACTAACTTTTTAGTCTAACTAAAATTAGTCGACTAACTTTTTAGTCTCACTAAATTTAGTCGACTAACTTTTTAGTCTAACTAAAATTAGTCGACTAACTTTTTAGTCTAACTAAATTTAGTCGACTAACTTTTTAGCGTAACTAAATTTAGTCGACTAACTTTTTAGTCTAACAAAATTTAGTCGACTAACTTTTTAGTCTAACTAAAACTAGTCGGCTAACTTTTTAGCGTAAATAAATTAGTCGACTAACTTTTTAGTCTAACTAAAATTAGTCGACTAACTTTTTAGTCTAACTAAATTTAGTCAACTAACTTTTTGGCGTAACTAAAATTAGTCGACTAACTTTTTAGTTTAACTAAATTTAGTCAACTAACTTTTTGGCGTAACTAAAATTAGTCGACTAACTTTTTAGCGTAAATAAATTAGTCGACTAACTTTTTAGCGTAACTAAATTTAGTCGACTAACTTTTTAGTCTAACTAAATTTAGTCGACTAACTTTTTAGCGTAACTAAATTTAGTCGACTAACTTTTTAGCGTAACTAAAATTAGTCGATTAAAACAACCTTCAGTACTAAAAACTAAATAACCTAAGAAGCCATGAATATTTCACACACGATGGCACATTATTGTGGCGGTTGAATGTCCCAAATATGGTTCATAGGGGCACGTCAAATCAAATTCGTAACGTATTAAATCAACTTTGATTATTAGAATTTTGTCCCAGCTCTGAGACAACTACCAATGCGGTTGTTGCAACTGTTTATAAACACCCAATGGGCACGGAATCTAAAAAAGGCACCCTTTGAACGTTTAATTAACATTCTGCAGTTTAATTTAACGTCTAATTCGGGGTTGGGAAAGCCAACTTGTTGGGGGTATTTTTGTTCTCACGCTCCAATCACCGCAATTTTTTTGAGAAACATTTTCATTTGACTTAACAACATTCTTGATTTTTTTTTGACTTAATTAATTATTTTTTTTGACTTAATTAATTAATTTTTTTGACTTAATTAATTAATTTGACTTAACAACATTCGCACGATGCCTAAAAGTGTCATATCTGAAACATCAAAAAAATCCTGCCCACGCCGCTGGTAAAGCAATATACGAAAAATAAAATTTTCGCAAGAATCACAAGCGAAAAGAAACTTGCTAATCGATTCATTTCGAAAGAAGATTTTTGAAACCTACCGAAAGGACTCAGTTAAAAAATAATATCAGTTTTTTACTTCATAAAAATTTGCATGCGCGATAATTGACACTTATGAGTAATGAGCTTTTAATTACTTAGTTCATTGAACGGATTTTTTTAAATGGAACATTTTAATCTTGTTTTTATGACGAATTTCAAGTTTTCTTCCGTAAGTGACCGTTCTTCAAGTGGATTTATCGAAAATTTTCCTTTCGAAATAAATTTTTTGATCATTATTTGAAAAAACAAACTAGTAAAAATTTAATATGTTGCTATACTGAAGATAAAGTTTCATTACAAACAGTTTGATATATACAGATATTTTATTTTCACATTTCTTGCAGTTAGGCGAATAAACTTCCTTTATAGATTTCGAAACGTAGTTATTAAAAGCGCTCATTTCTCAAGTGCTACTTCCGAAAGTGAAACTTTTGGAAGTTTTGGAAGAGCATTATTTGAAATAGCAACTTACGAAAGTCTAATTTTCAGAAGTATTATTTGCGAAAGTTACTTTGACATATTTTAATGCTTCTATATATTCGTTACGAATAAAAATAAATACTAATTGACAATTAGTATTTATTTTTATTCGTAACGAATATATAGAAGCATCAAAATTTGTCAAAGTAACTTTCGCAAATAATATAGTATTACAATTAGTAATTGTATATACCCTTTTGAAAGATTTTTTTACAGAAATCTTTGAAATCTTTCGGTTAACAACCCTATTTCAAAGGCCTAAAATAGCAACATAGGAAAAATTATCCCAGATAAGTAACATTCCTAAAATTGGATTTAATTATACATTGCCTATAAATTTTCATTTTCATATTAGTGATATATAGTATTGGAGCCAGCGAGAAGGGAAGGTGGTGTTGGGGGTATGACACTCACTATCTATTACCATGGAACTATAAGAGATGGACGTGCAACCTATTGTTTTACATCAAAGAGGCCGCAGAAATTAGCGAGCCATGCGAGTTTCCGACAAACTCTAAATTTTCACCCGTCAACAAAAAAATCTATTAAAATGGCTGCCCTTAGTTTTTAAACAGAAACTCTGATCACGTGGTATTAGTTTAAATTTTATAGCATTTGTTTAATAAGACTGTTCAGGATAAGTAACTACTTCACGTGTTGACAAATTACTAAACAAATTACACCAAGGAAAAGGAAATCAGTTGTCGGCACGAACAGATTTTCATCATTTTTCCAAGATAAACATTTGTAAATTTGGGAACTTTTTTCGTGTAAACAAAGTTCCATCAATAATAAAATAGATCTGTAAAGATAATTTTAATTTAAATTTCATCAATAATAAAATAGATCTGTAAAGATAATTAGTTCCATCAATAATAAAATAGATCTGTAAAGATAATTATAATTTAAAAAAGTAAAGCGAAAAGTAAAAATGCTTAAATAAAATTTTTAGTCAAGGTCTGGTTTCATGCAACTCCTTGGTCCTTCATTCACCAGCCTTAGTTTTGTGTATTTTTTGAGTATTATTTCCGATATGTCGCCATTTTTTGCCTCGACAACTCTATAAGCTCCATAATATATATTCCACTGAGCATTGTTTTTTAGTAGGTGTATTTTCTAATGGGCTTTTTTATAACTCGTTTGATAATGCAAAACCTTTTAAAAAGTTATTCAAGTTAGTCAAGGCACATAATAACCCATTTGTTTTTGTCAAATAAAAATTAGTTTATATATAGCTGGTAAATCATGCTATGTTAATATTAAATACTTAGTTATTCTTGCGGTTTGCCATAAATTGGTTTGCTAAATTCTTTAAAACTGTGACAAATTATTTTTTTCTTTATTGTATTTATATTCATTTTATGTACACTCTAAAAAAACTAACGCCAAAATAACAAAAAAAATATAACGCCAGAGTTGAGCAAATATAACGCCAGTTATCCGTTATATTAGCGTTATATTGGCGTTATATTGCCGTTATATTGGTGTTATTTTGGCGTTAGTTTTATCCGTTATATTTGCTCAACTCTGGCGTTATATTGGCGTTATATTGAAGAGATGACCTAACGGCAAATGCGTTATATTTGGCGTTATATTTATTATACTGATACTACTTTTACGAGCACATTAAAAAATAAGAACAAAAACGTTTTAAGATAATAATCACTATATAAATAATTTAATTTACTATGATCAGTTAAATTATTATTTTATTTTCAGTTAAATTATTGTTATATGTATTGGTTGTGAACATATAGAAATGTAATAAAATTAGTAAAATAAATTAAAAAATAATTGCAACAGTGTCTAAAGTTTACATATACAATTTATAAGCATTTAAAAAATGTATAATATATAACCTTAAAATTGGGTACAAGATGTTGACACCACTCAAAATTACAAAACGAAAAAAGATAACCAATATATATCATGTGTGTTTTATAATATATTTTCATTTAATTGATCATTTATAAGTATTTTAAAAAGGTATAACCTTACCATTGTTACTTGATTTTGATGCCACTAAATAAAGGTAAGATATATATTAAAAAGGTATAATATATATTAATTTGAACAGTTGTTTATAATTATTTTTCAAAGATATAACATTACTATAGCTTCTAAGTGTCGATGCCACTAAAGATATAAAATTAAAAGAATAATAAGCAAATGACACCTTAATAATTTATCGAATATAAACTCGTATTGAAAAGATACATGTACCTTTAAATGCTACTAAATGCTGTTGCCACTAAAGGTTACAAAATAAAAAGAACAATAATTTAAAAAAGGCATCTTCTTTTACGAAGTCATTTATAATCATTTTGAAAAGATACAACCTTATCATTGCTAACAGATATCAATGCCATTAAAGACTGCAAAATACAAAAAATAACAAGAAAAAAAACATCTTCAAAATGTCATTTATAATGATTTTAAAAGACATCATCGGTAAGATTATCATTGAAAAAACACATTATAAAATAGGGTATAACATAAAATCATAAACATTTTAATGGTTATTTACAGATATTTCGAAAAGATATACCTTTATCATTGCTACTGATGTCACAATTGCCATTGATATCACTCATAAATAAAAGAAAGAAAACAGGCAGACAACCTCATCAAAATATATGGATTATATACTTACAGTGAAAAGATACTTGTGACTTATAGTACCAGATGTTGATCCGTCAGTAATAAATGTTGCAGCCACTAAATAACACAAATTAAAAATTTGTATAATATTTATTAATTTAAATAAATTATAATAATTTTTCGAAAATATAACATTACCATGGCTACTAAGTGTCGATGCAACTTAAGAATTTAAAATAAAAAGTTTAAGATGCAAATAACACCTTAATAGTTTATGGAATACAAACTCGTGTAGAAACATACATGCAGCTTTACCACTAGTGCTAAATGCTGTTGGCACTAAAGATTACAAACTAAAATGAGCAATAAAAAAAGATATCTTCTCATACTAAGTCATTTGTATCATTTTATTTATGATTTCCTTATATCATTTATATGTCATAACAATCATTTTTGATAAGATATAACCTAACCATTGCTAACAGATGTCATTAAAGACTACAAAATAGAAAAGATAAAAAGCACAAAATTATCTTCAAAATGTTTAATTTAATTGGTTTTTTACAACTATTTTGAAAAGATATAACTTTACCATTGCTACTAGATGTTGATGCCACTAATAAATACAAAAAAACAAACAAGTAAACAACCCCTTTAAAATTTATTGAGAATATACTTGTAGTGAAAAAATACATGTAACTTTACCACTGGTACCAGATGTTGATAATACTTGAATCTGTATAATAAAAAAGTTGATAATTAAATGACACTTTTAAAATTTATGAAATGTTTACTCATACTGAAAAGATAAGTGTAACTTTACCACTGATACAAAATGTTGTTGCTAACTAAAGATTATTAAAAATAATTAATTTAATTTAAAAAGTTAATTTAAAAAGTCATTGAAACTAATTATAAAAAGATGTAATATATAACATTATTATTGGAACAAGATATTATTCCCACTAAAAAATACACTTTTTTAATAAAATGTACTATATAACCGAACCAATAACATCTGCAGACACAGGTACTATTTTTAGGGTTATAAAGTTTTTATATTCATTAATTATTAGTATTTAGTAAAACAAAAGCATAAATAATATCACACACACAGACACAAACACACACACACAGATATAGTTTGGAGTCAATGAAAAATCTTTTCTTCAAAGCTATATTTATTATTTTACAAGGTCATACACGTTATGGTTTATTAAAATTTTTAGGACTTTCGTAAGTAATTTTAATCAAATTTAATTATAAAATAATGTGAAGTTTTTTTTTTTTTTAGATATTATCAGTTTTGAACATTTGTCAACAATATTATAACAAAAACTCAAAGACCAAAAACAATATTAAGACTAATTAAAAGAAATTAATCACATTCTTAATTATAAGCTATTGATTTGTAGCACATACCTTGATACAGCCTTTGATTTGTACGGATATTTAACTTTTAAGATGGTTTCTTGGAAAATCCCGAGTAATTGGGCAAAACAAGATGGATAAGATAAATCTTTAAGATAATAAACTGCTACAATAGCAGCTAAAACCTCTTCCATGCATGTTAATTGAGAACTACATAATTCTTCTCCAGCTCGTGAACGAATACCATAAAAAAAATCATTTATCACTACCTGTGGTCCATACAATGAGGGCAGAGTAAGTTCCGCATCAATGCTATCAGACTAAAGGAAAAAAATAGAAATGTTTATGTATTTTATATAAAATAAACATGTAATTAATAATTTTGGTAACCAAATATGAAACTTATACTTTATTTTGTTAAAAGGTCAGGTACAACCAAAAATAAAACATATTAATAAGATAACAAAGAAACTTTCTTTTTTTTTTTTAATTCACCTCCTCAAGGCTGAGAAGGCCACTGCAGATGAGGAGGCTACTTAATAGTGGTTATAACCCTCTCTCAACTCTATAACTCTGAAACACAAACCTTGACGAACAAGGCTGTTGCGCAGAAAAACAAGTTGAGTGCGGTTACTACCAGGGATGTGGTGAGGATCAAACTCGGAACCTCTTGCTTATGAAACGAGTGCTTTACCACTACACCATTACCGCATTTTAACTTATTTTTACTTACATGTGATAACAAAAAAAGAACATCTTTGCTTTTTTTAGAAATAAACATTTTTTGCAGTTCCATTATGCTTGAAACAACATTCACATTATCACTAAATGCGGCCTTAAGAAACCATCTAGAATTAGTAACAATACTTTCATGTTGGGGAAAAAACCTTTTAAATTCTTCAATAAGAAGAGATGGAGCTATTCGAAGTCTATGCGGAATTTGATCAAATATTTGATGATGAAATAGGCTTCTGTTGAGGATGCTCAATACAGCAACAGATGGAACAGCTTTTGCAAGTTCATTCTGTAATAAAAATAATATAAATAATTAATAGTTCAGTAACATTTAAAAAAAAAAGATATCATTGATTAAAATAGTACTTTGGCTATCAATAACATCTTTTGTATCAATACAGAAAATAAAACAATTGTAAACTAACTGTTAATACCTTGAGCTCTAACTCAGCTTCAGTTATTGATAAAACTGGTTCAGCAAGTGTCACAATATCTTTGATGGCTAAACTATTATTCCCTCTAGCTAGTTGTAAAAATTTTGGGGAACTTTCATTCATCTTAGACCATCTTTGTTGACGGAGATTGTTGCTTATCTGCCGAAATAATGGTTCCTAAATACAGAAATAATGGTTCCTAAAACATAGGCTTAAACCAAATACAATTATTAAACAGTTATCCTTTTTTCATCAAATCTAATCATTGTAATTCCATAATCAATTGTTTTGTTCAAAACAAGCTCAACAAAAAAAACTACCAACACAATGGAAACCTCACAAATTAACCAATCAAAATCAATGAAAAATTCCTAAACAATCTATGGAGACTACATAATGTTGTTACATTGGATGTGTGCTTTATTTTATAAACCAACAAGTCAGACACAAATTTATTAATAAACGCAAGTTAAGTTGGTGAATGTGAATGACAGAAAACAATATATAAAAGCTATTTCAGGCCTTGTCTTAAGCGTTTTAAGCAATTTACATACACATTAAACTATTTTAAGCAGTAAGAAACTTCGGTTGAGCAGTTTTTTTGTTATTATTATTATTAACAAAAAATTTTATTATTATTAATACATTTTTTATAAAATGAAAGAGTTACAACAAGAAAAAAGTATGTGGAAAATTACTTATAAAAAACATACCCATTCATCCTTGAACTCAGGATAGAGGTTTCTTAAAGTAGTCTTGAGTCGCGAGAAGAACTCTCTGTTACCAAATGGGTCATTGCCAGTCACCTTTAATGCTGAAAATTGAGTAAGAGCATTCTTTAGTTCTTTCATAACATAAACGTTATTAACTCCATTGAGCAATTCTATAATTGGCTTAGAAAAATAAGTTAACAGAAGATCCACATCCGATTGAGGAAGTTTGACTTTAGACATCTAAAAATATCCTAATTTTAAAACATTATAAACAAGAACTTTTCAATCTCAACATTAAAAAGTAAAATAACAACATCAGAAAATAGTAAAAAAGTCATTTTTTACAGCAATATTTTATGTATCACATATAAGTGAAAAAAAAAATTGTTTATAACATTTAACAATACAACTTTTTACTGTAAAACTTTAAGTTGAGTTTATTAAAAAGTTGGAAGCCAGAGAGTTACTCGATAAAATGTTTCATAATCCTAGATTAATACTAGTATCTTATTCAACATGTTAGTAGATTTAGCACAATTAATTTTGGTTGTACTATTTTTATATATAAAGAATATCTAACTATCCATCATAATAAAGTCATCTAGTCTATAACACTATAAAACGTATAAACTTTTATTCAACCATTTAAACTTCTATAAGTGGTTTAAAAACTAAATCTATCAAAATATATTAAAATCTAAATTTATTAAAAGATTTTATATTTCTTTATCGCCATTATTATCTAATAATTACAAAATAAATAAAACAGAGTTTTAGTATTCCTAATATTTATTATTATTTAGCTTTTAGTGTATATATAAACTCTTTTTAAAAACTTTAATGAAGATTGGTTTAAAATGATCTTGAACAGTCTTAAAGATAATAAATTCCACCAATTTTATTGTATTTGCTGATTTGAAACACTAGTAAAAGATAAATTTGGAATACCAAGTGGAAATACAAGGATGACATCATCAACTGATAGTGTAATTGTGCACCATGGAAACTGTAAATTCTCAGGAACTACAATATTCCTTGAAGAAAATGCAGGCAATCTGCAGGTGGAATAAACGTTAAAATGCACAATGTTTAACTTGATTGTTTCAAAGTGTCTCTTTCCAGATTTTGATATTATTTTAGTGATTTGATGGAAAATAAGCTGGTCATTTTCAAAAACAGTTATAACTGATCCAATTTTATATAAAATGCCATCAATTTTCGCACTTTGTATTGCTCCTGACATATATTTTAACTCATCCTCCTCACAATAAATATCAGTTTTAATCATACCTATTGAATTAAAAAATTGTGCAGTGGTGTTTGCTATCATTGCCTTACATGCTGTGTATGGAATGTTCTTAAAGTTAAAATGTCGATAATTTTTAACCACTTGATGTTTTCGCTCAAAAGCCATGCACATGTGCTCTCTTAATGGTCCTGATGTAGATGCCTGAACTGGATAGTGTTTTAGGAAATGAAGCTTTGGTATAAATCTAAGAGGATATAAACCCAAAAATAGTTCATGATGCACAGCAATGATTTCTTTTAAATCAGTAAGATATTTTTCTGATATCATTGGAGACATACATAGCTGAACTATTTGTATCAACTTTAGCAAGCATTTAAGATGTTCATTATGAGGTAAAATATTTTTCAATAAAAAAAAAGGTAAAACTCTTGTGAGAGTCAGTATTTGACCACTTCCAAAACTTCCTTTAATTTTACATGTTTTTAAAATTAGACCAGGTTTTTCAATCCCAACTGGATAGATAAATGATTGTAGCCATGTATTTAGTGATGATACTGTTATAAAATTACTTTTAACTGCATATGCAAGAAACAGTTCTAACTGAAGAGGAACAACACCTTCTAAAAGATCGTGCATAGGGTCAAATAAAATTTGTTTGGTTACATCAAATAATGGAATTGATAAAAGCACACTTGAAGAGGATATCCCATAATATTTTGACCACTTAATTCTATCTTTAGGTCTTAGTCCAGAATCTAACTCTTTTAATCTAATTAAATGTTCTTTTAAATCACGTATAGAACATTGCTCGTGTCTAGTATTTGCATACATCTCCCCTCTAGTTGAATTACACACTCTGCAGCACCTAACAGTCTTCCTGCTAAAGCCTTCTTTAAATCCACCAATGGCATTTGCAGCTAATGAATCACCAGAAAAATAACACAACTCACCTGTTATTACTTTAGGAACTCCTAATACTGTTAACTCTATCCCTGTCATAAGTTTTGACATCACATCAAAAAAATCACATAACAGCTCACAAAGGAAACACTGTCTTTCACCATCTTGCTACCTGTAAATGCTAAAGGAAATATGGTTGATGTTCTGCCACGGTATTTTGCAGGAATATTAAGAATTTGAAAATACATTGCCCAAAGTTTGTGTTTAGATCGAGCTTTACCAATTGGATTTGTGATACCGAGATCATCACAGTAAATAGCTATACTAATTTTATGATCAATAAATTTAGCAATCTCAGGAGATTGAAGTAAAAAAGACAATGTGTCTAAAAATGGTACAATACAACCTTGTTTCTTCAGTCCAACAGATTTAACTAAAGGCATTTTGAATACTTTCACAAAATACTTCTCACGACAATTTTGAGATGATAAAATTTCACAGCAAGATTTTAGTTTAGAAACATTAATATCTGGCACTGACAGCATTTCCTTTAGATGCAAAAAAAGTGAATCTAAAATGTTTTGAGCACACCTGTGCTTACCTTGAAGATGCAAAGCTAATGCTCCTAAGTAATCGTCAGGTACTTGATATTCTTCTACTTCTTCAATTATTTCAACATCAAGACTATTTTCTACAAGTGCTGAACATTGCTCGGTATGCTTTTGAAATCCATCAAGTGTCTTAAACTTTGAAAAACATATATCGCAAATAATAGAAGCTTTGTTTCCATGAATTTGTAAGTGATTCTTCATCAAACAATACCTAAAAGTCGTAAAAGTACAGCAATTACATTTATATGAAAATACCTTCCGTTTTGAACTTAAAGTATCTGTCAACTTTTTGGTATTTGAAGATAAATTTGCTGTTGAACATGGTTGATCTTGTTTTTTGGTGACATCAATTGGGGTTGCAAAATTGATTTGAACTGATGGAGTTGATGGAAAAGGAACAGGAGAAAAATCATTAAGGCGTCTTTGCTTGCGACTATTAATATCTTCAGAAAAAATATCGTTGTTTTGTAATTCATTAAGAAAGCTGAATGACGTGGAGCATGATGATTGAAGATCAGAATGAGAACCTGAAGATTGAGATGGAGATTGGTTGTTAAAGGTATCTGTTTGTTGGATGTCGACCACAAACTCCAGTGATTGTTCATTTAATAATGCATTAAAATTTGTTTTATTAACTGGGCATCCAAGCCATTTCAAACCAATAATTTCAATGACTTTGAATGTCAGACAAACTAAGAAATATAATTATATATATATATATACATATATATATATATATATATATATATATATATATATATATATATATATATATATATATATATATATATATATATATACATATATATGTATATATATATATGTATATATATATATGTATATATATATATATGTATATATATATATATATATATATATATATGTATATATATATATATATATATATATATATATATATATATATATATATATATATATATATATATATATATATATATATATATATATATATATATATATATGTATATATATATATGTATATATATATATATTTTATATATATATTTATGTATATATATATATATATATTTACATATATATTTATAAAAAATATATATATACATATATATATATATATAAAATATATATATATACATATATATATATATATATGTATATATATATGTATATATATATATATATGTATATATATATATATGTATATATATATATATATATATATATGTATATATATATGTAAATATATATATGTATATATATATATTTTATATATATATTTATGTATATATATATATATATTTACATATATATTTATAAAAAATATATATATACATATATATATATATAAAATATATATATATACATATATATATACATATATATATATATATTATATATATATATATATATATATATATATATATATATATATATATATATATATATATATATATATATATAACCCATATGTACATACATTTATATAAGCCATATGTATGTCTATTACAAATTATATTATTACATACAATAATTGTATCTATAATTTATAATATATGTAAATACATATAAGTTATTGATATAACAACACAAATACTTACTTTGTTGAACAAACGCAAACAAATCGGAACTCGCCACAACTATTTCGCTACGATTTTTATAAGTAACTTTTATAGCTTTCATATTTTTCTTATTTTAAATATATAACTCTTATATTTATTAAACTTTATTATTATATTTATTTATTAATATAGTTATCACTTCAGAGATTCTTTTCAAGCGTTTGGATGAAGAACAGCCTAAGAACGAAAAAATATAACGCATAAAATAAGGAATAAATATAACGGATAAATATAACGGATGAATACATCGGATAGACTTTACCATTTGTAGGGAATTGATCAAGCATACAGAAATTATGACGCACACAAAAAAATATAACGCCAATATACCGCCAATATAACGCCAATGTAACGGATAGTGTTTACTTTTTTCAAAATCATCCTTTATATTGGCGTTAGTTTTTTTAGAGTGTATGAGTTATTTATCCTTAACTGTATATATTTCTGTTGTTAAACATAAAAATAAAAAATTCTATAACATTCATAAACAATAAGTCTACAGCAATGTAGTAGATGGTGTAGTTCCCTGGACATGAAACCAATATTCTCTAAGTAGCTACAAAACTAGTTGATATTTTGTATTATTTGTTATATCTCTAGTTATACATGTACTAAAGTAGTTAAGTAAATGATCTCAATTTCTATATTATTATCAGTGTTATTTCTTAAAATATAAGGAATATCTAGCTATATAAAATTAAACTTAAAATCTGATTCTATTGTAGCCGTTCTTGACGATTTTTTTATTAGTCAAATAAACATATGTAACTTATATCATTGTATAGAGCTTGACTTGACTTAAAAAACGAGGGGTCATTCGGCCTTTGAAGTTAAGCGGATCTAAAGTTATTGAATTTTTTGTAGTGCAATAATTGATGATTTTTTGACGAAAGGTATAGGGCTTGAGTATGGAAAATTTGCATTGTTATGGCACCGAAAATTTGCATTATGTCACGCAAAATCAAAACAAAAAACGTCATAAAATATGCGAAGGAAGATAGTTATATATATATACATAGTTTCTATATACAAATCCTTAGAACCTATTCTTCAAGAAAACATAAATAAATACTTGTTATAAAAAGAGGAAAGAGTAAACTTGCAATTTCCACCTGGACACTTTTAAAAAACACTTTTTTTTTTCTATAAAAATAAACCTTGAAGTTTTGAAACGCTAAGAACTAAAAATTTATGTATAAAAGTTAAAAAGTGTGCACATTCCATTTGATTCGTCATCCCTTTTTTAATGTATACGGAAAGTTTTATAAAAATTGGATGTGTTTTGGTACTAAGGAATCCTAACCTCTAAAAGCTTTGTTTTAAAAAAATGTTCCCGCTTCGAGCTTTTTTCTTAAAAGTGGTCTTAAGATATGGATAAAATTTAAATGAAGCCATATAAACCATAGTACTTTCTATATATGACTGGAAAGAGGTTGAGTAACACTAATTGATGCAAAAAACCTTAAGGTGTTTGCTTAAGCATACAAAAAGATATAAGAGAGTAAAGTTCATGAAAGTTACGTACGGACGGACAAATAAGCACGGAATTGCGCTTAAATTGGTTGGCGTATTTAGGTTATGTTTGTTACAATTTAAGTACATTTAAGCTTCGGCAATTTATTTATTCTAAAATGCATACCAAATGTTAAACGTATTAATAGAGTTTTCAAAATGCAAAACATTTAATAGCATTTACCGAGAGGCTCATCGTCCGCATTTAAAAATGCAACTTCCGCAATTAAATCGTGTAAAACTGTAAAATAAACATTCTGTTAAATGGCAGCGGTCGCTTTATCAAACCAGAAAATTTCTTATCACTTTTTAATTACTTAAAAAATGCAGAACATCTATCATTTTAAAGTACATTTTCACTTTTTGTTAAAAAAAAATTAAGTTACGATATATTTTTCCCAAAATAGTGTTGTTTTTTTTGTATCAAAAATTTAATTTTTAGTCGTATATAAACTCATTTAATTATATTAAATATGGCTGTATACTTGGCAGCAGCAATTTTTGGCTTTAAATTGCTTCAAGCTGGAGTAGATAGTTTGTTAGAAAATAAGAGTTTTAGCGTGAAAAGTAAGATCTAAAGTTAACTAGGAGCAATCTTATTTAAAAAGTAAGTTTGAAATATCAACTTAAATGAACCGCATTTAAGACGCCATTTTTTGTAGAATTATAAAGAAAAGGTAAGGTTAATGAAATCATTCATTATGAAATATAAACTTGGGTGGGTCATAATTAATACATGAAAATGTAAAATACATTTACAAATGTAAAAAAACTTAAATTTAAATAACAGAATCGGGAAGACTTGCTACGTTCATATTTTGCACTTAGTTTTATAGTCTAATTAAGCCATTGGTTTTTCTAAAAACAAAATTGAAAATCGGATAATGATACTTTGCAAAAAATTGCGATAATTGTAGCCTGGAAACATAAAAGCCCTCAAGTTTCTGGGGTCCCCCCCCCCTGTCCCAAACATGAGAGCAACAACTTTATAAAATCATTTTTTAAACATGTTGCAACCTTGTTTGATTGTTTTTAAAACAAAACAGTTCAAGTTCTAAATTTAAGAGTTTTTATTGAAGAACAATAAAATAAATTCAAAAATAATTATTACAACAAGATATTTCCGTATTACATTGATTAAATTGCACCAATTTTAAACCAAATTAAAAAATTCCAAATTTTCGTACAAAAACATCAACATTTGAAAACATTCAGCCGTCATCCTGTTTCGCTTAGCATACAAATTGTTTAATGCATCAGAAAAAAGGCGCTCACTTGGTGCACTGGTAGCAGGTGTACATAAAATCATCGTTGAAATGCAATACAATATTGGAAAAACATATTGATTTTGATGCCAAAACTCTAAAACATTTTGTTCGTGCACTGACAATCTTATATATTCACTGATTTCTTTTTTTAAATCTAAGGTTACATTTTTGTCACTATCACTTCCGGAATCATCTTCTTCATCCTCAAATGACAACTTAAATTTTTTTGATTCCTTTGTGACCTTTTTAATTGGAATTATTTCACCAACTCTTTTTGAGAGATAAAAATCTGACAAAAATTCTTTCACAATTTTTAAATATTTCTTTTTTTCGTACTTTTCAAAGAATTGAAAACTTTTATAATTTGGATCCAAAAAAGTGGCACACAATAAAAAGGAATTATTCTCTAATTCATATGAATCTTTGTAAGTTTGTAAAGATTCTAACAAATGTGATTTCAATATTACAATTAAAGGAGGAGTCTCACTTTTATTCTTACTCAGCTGCTTCTCAAGGTACTTTATACTTGGAATAATTAAAGAACACGTTGCATACCTATCGCCAGATAGTAAAACACTTACTTGATTAAAGCTTAATAAAGCATTTACCGTTTCTTTTAAGTTAACCATTTCATCTTCATCGAGTAAATATTTTCTCATATCTTTGTATTGTTGTTTCGAATTAAAGATATCTTTTACGTAGGAGTGAAGCTTAAGCATTCGCTCTGCCATGAGAAACGTAGAGTGCCAACGAGTTTTCACATCTTGAATCAAATGAAGTATGTGATTTTTTTCGACACCTTGTCGTGTTTGACTTTCCTCTAATAAATCATTAAGTTGAGAAGAATGATTGAAAGATGTAACAATTTTCCTGCACTTAGTTAATGTTCTTGCAATGAAAAAGAATTTAGACGAAGTATCTTTTTCACCTTCTTCAACTAAATCTATGACATTTTTAACAACTAATTGCAAAACATGTCCCATGCATCTTATTGGTTGAATGTTTAAACAAACTTTTAAAGAATTTAGACAGTTGCGTACGTTACTGGCGTTGTCTGATACTATACTCATTATTTTATCATCTACTTTAAACTTTTCTACGATTTTTAGCAAAGCCTCTTTTAAATTATCTGCATCATGGCGGCCATTAAGGTATGCAAAGCCCAAACAAAAACTGATGAAATTTGTTTTGTCAGAAATGAAATGTGCAGTTGCAGATATATAACTATAGTTTTGACAGGACGTCCATCCGTCAGTAGTAATAGATAAAACTTTAATTGATAATAATTTTGATTTCAAAAGTTCAACTTTTTCTCGATATAAATCAGTTAAAAGAGATCTTAACTTTTTTCGGCAAGGCACTTTATACTTTGGATTTAAACACAAAACAAATTCTTTAAATGCACTACTTTCTACCAACATAAATGGAAGACAACAGGCAATAATGAAAATTAAAAGAGCTCTATCAATCTTATCGCTAACTTCTTTTGACAAGCCACTCATAGTTCGTTTTTTTTTTCGGCGTTATTATTTTGTGATCATGTTCAAGATCTAATATAATCTAATATACTCTTTGATGTTTTACAAGAGTACTTTTTAGGTCTGTTACTATTACATTGATTGCATATCCATTTTGATGTTTCCTCATCGATTGAGTAATATTCGTATGTAGTTTTAGCTGCTTCTTCAATGGACTGAGCATCAACTTCAATTTCTGTTTGACCGGATAAAAAACTTGAACTTCTTTCGCTATCGTTATGATCTGCAGGGTTTTGTTCATCTATAGTCTTTCTTTTATCCAATCTTTTCTTCGTCAGATTCATCAAATCAGATATTGGAGCAGCATATTCAATTGGAGAAGACGTATTATTTTTCGACATAGTTTAAAAATGCAATTTCTTAAAGTAAATTTAAATATATATTTGAGAATAACGGTTTATCTAATATATAGCGGGAAACCATTACTTTGAGGTGTCAGTTAAGACATTCCTTAAATTTTGTTGTGTTGAGAAATTATATGAACATAATATGAATTAAGACAAATAAATCAATTTAAAGACATTCATTAAAATTTATTGTTTTTAAGAAATTTAAAATACGTAATATAATTTGTGACAATTAGGTAATAAAAATGTTTTGTTTGTACCTAGTATTGCCCCACATTTTCTTTCATTGAATTAAATAAAAATTGGTTTGTTAGTAGAACAACTCCGCCAAAAACAGCTGATACTTTATACCGAATACATAATTAGTTATAAGCATTTTAATAATAATTAAAAAAAAAATAAAAATTGAGAGTTGAACAAGATATATATTCAATTACACAATATAGAAATAATAAAAAACATTAATTGCGTAACAAATTGTTACGCAATTAATGTTTTTTATTATTTCTATATTGTGTAATTGTTACTAACAACTACAATCATATTGTCGTCACTGTAAAAACTGCGTTTTAGAACTGCGAGTGTAGAACAAAATAAATTAGGTATTATTACCTCAAAAAATGATTGCTGGTATTATATAAAAGAAATCCGAAAAAGCTTCTGCATACAACACATTTCAAAAATATGGCACCATTTTTTTTTCTAATAGTTTAAGGTTCACTTTAATTAGAAATTGAGATTTCAATCTCAATTTCTAATTAAAGCGATTTAAATCCAGATTTAAACCGCTTTTCATTGAAAGTTACTTAGTAATAAGGGGGGAGTAATTGGATACAGTTTTTTTACTATTACAAAACTCCAAGTGTATATCTCGCAAACTTAGGAAAAAAAAATTTTCTCCAAAAACTTGAAAAACTCTGAAAATCAACTTTGAAATAGATGCCATGGAGATCTAAATTGTAACTTACAGCAATTTGTTATTAAAAAAATGGCGCTCAAACCACTTCACAACTAACACATAACAAGATTTAAAAAAAGTATTTTTTGGGTAAAAGTAACAATATATTTTTCTCAAATTAAAAAATTAGTCGACTAAATTTAGTCAAACTAAAAAGTTAGTCGACTAATTTTAGTTACGCTAAAAAGTTAGTCGACTAAATTTAGTTAGACTAAAAAGTTAGTCGACTAAATTTAGTTAGACTAAAAAATTAGTCGACTAAACTTAGTTAGACTAAAAAGTTAGTCGACTAATTTATTTACGCTAAAATGTTGGTCGACTAATTTTAGTTACGCTAAAAAGTTAGTCGACTAATTTTAGTTACGCTAAAAAGTTAGTCGACTAAATTTAGTTAGACTAAAAAGTTAGTCGACTAAATTTAGTTAGACTAAAAAGTTAGTCGACTAAATTTTGTTAGACTAAAAAGTTAGTCGACTAAATTTAGTTACGCTAAAAAGTTAGTCGACTAAATTTAGTTAGACTAAAAAGTTAGTCGACTAAATTCAGTTAGACTAAAAAGTTAGTCGACTAATTTTAGTTAGACTAAAAAGTTAGTCGACTAAATTTAGTTAGACTAAAACTAACCTTAACTCCCACCCCTAGTAATATATGATAAAACTATCTTTATAACTGTTCTTTAAGAAAATCATAATAGTATGCATATCGTCACTTACAACATATATTCACGAACAAATGTATTAAAAAATAGATTTGTTCATGAATATATTTTTTTCAAAAAAAAAATATTTTCATGAACAAAAAATAGTATTTAAATTTTCGACTTAAGCGATGTTGTAAGCTAAGGAACGATATTGCTTTTAGTCCCAACTTCCAATAAAACAATGAAAAATACAAAATCACACACAGAAATGGAAATGACCTTTTTAGAAAACGTCGTTATTTTTAAGTCTACGTTTTTAGGGAACGTACTAATTTTAAATGAAGATATTATTTAATAAAATAAAGACTTACTAAAGCTGTTTAAATCATAAAAGCCAATATTACTGGAAATATCTTCATATCCACATGACTTGTTACGTTTAGATTCAGTATTTGCTGTATTAAATTCAATTTTAGTAATCTTTTCATTGTTTATACAAATAGTGGATATCATTCCTAAAAAATAAGCAAATGTTTTAATTGTTTGCGCAATATTAGAAAGATGAGGGGCATTAACCAAATATTTGTTAAAATCTTGACATATATTTTTTTCACTTATTATAATTTTTTTTTTAAATTAGTTTATGTGGTAAGAAGGCGTGTTTCTTGTTTTTGTAATGATGTAATGATGTAATGATGTAGTGATGTAATGATGGAATGATGTAATGATGTAATGATGTAATGATGTAATGATGTAATGATAGAATGATGTAATAATGGAATGATGGAATGATGGAATGATGGAGGAGTTATTAACTAAGTCTTTAGAAATCAATTTTAAAAGAGTTGAAAACTTTGATGACAAGTTTCTCATATTGAATATTGAGTTTATAATATTAAAACTGGTAATGGGGCTGTCCATTAATTACGTCAATAGTTTTGCTAACAATTTTTACCTCCCTGCCCTTGTCAACAAATTGTCAAACTTCCAGAGACCTTCCTTAAAAAATAAGGTCAATATTCAATTATACCCCCACCCCCTCCCACAAAAAAAAGTTTAAATGGAAAAAAAAAATCAAACTATTTAGAGAACCATCTTAAATTACAAATGTTTGCTCTGAACAAAAAGTAAAAGGTGTAGAAAAAAATTTATTAAACTTTTAACTTAAGAACATATTTCCAGTTTATAACAACAAAAACTTACTCGAACAAAAAAATTTAAATTAAAGGGTGCACAAAAATGTGTTCACCTTACACGTTTAAATTATGAACGTATTTCAAACTAATGCAACACTTCAATGTGCCAACTCTCCTCACTTTAACTTTGCCCCTAATTCAGTTTCACTGTAAAATCCAATTATTTCTAATAGAGTTTAAAATGACGAAAAATGATTCAACAAGTTGTATAAACCAGGTGTCAGCAACTTATTGAGACAGAAGAGCCAACAGTTGCAATTTACAAAGTTTTAGTCTGCTGTGCAAACAAAAAAGATTTATGTGAGTGCATCTACATTATTATATTACTTAAACGTTTGTACCAGGGGTCGGCAACTTGCGGCTTGCAAGCCTCGTGTGGTTCCTTCGATGTCAAGAAGCGCCTCTTTAGCTACAGGCACAAATATTAATATAATATTAAAATAAAAATGTTGGTAGTACTTTAAAAACAGAATTTTTAAAGAGCTACCAACATTTTTATTTCAAATCTTTTTTCAAATCATATACCAAATCTTTATTTCAATATTATATTAGTATTTGTGAATGGAACTAAAGAGCCGCATCAACTGCAGGTTACCGACACCTGTTATAAAAGTTTATATAATATAGTGTAGACCAAGTATTTACATAAATGCTTTTTGTTTGCATAGCAGACTTACCAAAAACAACTTTGAAAAAATAATAGTGTTAAGAGTAAACATCTCGTGTGTACTTATTTAGCTCTGTACGTGGTCATTTTAAACCACAACAAAGTTTTTAAAAAGTAAGAATATAAATAGCTTTATTAAAATACTGAAGGTTTAGCAAGTATGTAACACAGAACTGCAAACTCTGCCTAATTTTCCTTTTTTAAAGTAACTAAATTTATTTTAAAAAGTAAAATTGTTGACGTCAACTTGTCTTGACCCGCTCCCTCTTCCCGCTGTCAACTAGTGTCAAAAAAATTCATACCCCCCTCCCCTATTATCTAGACGTAATTTATGGACAATCCTAATGCCAAAGTGCTCAAAAAATATTTTTTCGCTAAGTGTTAACCAAGTTTCTCACGCGAAAAATGAATGGTGGCTAAATTTTAATGAACTAAGAAAAGAAATCTCCAAACAAAACCATTATAATGGGTGATCTTAATGCATCTTAAAGCAAATGTAAATTCAGGCAAATCACCATTATGTTCATTTAACTTGACTGGAGTAAGGATTCAGAATACTGAACCCACCGGAATATCAAATACATGTTCTACTTGCCTTGATATAATTGCCATAGATCATAATTTAGTATGCCTTAAGTACAAAGTTAATTGCAACTCAAGCAGCGATCATTTCCCTGTATCAGCACTAATAAAAACAGATTCAATTATAAATAAACTGAAACCTGTATCTAAAAGATCATTTAAAAACGTAAACTTTGAAGACCGCAATAAGAGAATAGAATTAATTAAACTTGAGCCATCAATAACGACAAATGAACTAGTAAGTACTTGGTATAATGCAATAATACCAAGTACTAATAGTTTATCTATTACTATTCTGTACTTGGTATAATGCAATAATACCAAGTACAGAATAATAATAGATGGACCAGTTAAAAGTTTCTCATGTCAAACATTTAGACCATAATGGATTGGTGGTAAAATAAAAGTTATGATAAAATGTGATTACTTAGCTAAAAAAGGGGAAAATATATTGAGTTTACAGATGAAAAAGAAAAACAACTTAACGATATTAAAAAGCAGATCAGAAGCCTTATAAGGAAGTTTTAAATAGACAAAGGAACAGAAGCATTCCGAAGCAAATACCCTAAACAAAGTTGGAATTATATAAGCAAATGTGTTTCAACACTAAAGACAAAAATCAAGCCTTTGATGATAATACAATCAATTTATTTAATTTAGTTAATTAATTTAATGACCATCTAGCTTCAGTAGTGCAATTCAAAAATAGGACTTCACTAGTATGGCCAAACGGATGTGACCAAATCGACAGCTTTAGTTTTAGGGTAGTAAAAATAGGAATCATGTTGAGCGTACTTAATCTAATAAAAAACAACTCGTCAGCTGGACATGATGGACTCTCAGCAATATGAAGGAAAAGGGAGAAAATTTCCCTTTTCCCTTTTAAAATGTTTGTGACAGATAATTATCTGTCACAAACCTAGGAACACCCATTCTGCTCCCCTATTAAAGAAATTAAAGCTTGATGCCTTAGAAAAGAGAAGAAATGTTCATGCAACAAAAATAGTAGACTTTACTTTATCAGGAATATGCCATTCGTCTATAGCTAACATGTTTACAGCAAATGAAGTCTCAAACCTTATAGTTTTAAAAAAGCAACGAACCGTCAAGGAAGAAAAGGCTTCGATATTATAGGAGCCAACGTTTTTAGCACAGTTAACTCCTAATTTATCTATCTTGTATGCAATTGGCATATACTACTCAAGTAGTGGAAGAGGAACCGGCGATTAAAGAACACTTAAGAACAATAACAATTATCTTTAATTTCTTTTATAAATTGTAATGGCAAAGATTTTTTTTGCTTTCATTTTGATGTTTTGATTAAAGACTTTGTTATCAATGGATTTTTATATCGTTTGTAATTTTTTTCAGTGGTTACTTTTAGAAGTGTATTATTTAAAATATTTTGAAATAAACTTAAAAAATTTTCATACGTGGTATTAGGATCTGTTTATAAATAAACGTTACCCTATTGTTTAATGTGCAGTTGATTCTTTAATTTATTTAGGTTTTTACAGAAATATTAAACCATTATTTATCGGCAATATTAGATAGTACACATAATGAGAAAATAGTGAAAAAGTCGACAATAAAGAGTTCATAAGTTTAGTCTTCAATTTTAGTATTTAGGGAGCTACTTGTTAAAATGTTATCAATCACAGAAAAAAATTGTTTTGTAATTACATTAATATGTTGGGTATTATATTAAATTCTAATTGTAAATTGAAAATTATTTTTTATGTATGCAAACATTTCATAACATAACGCTAGGGTTGGGATGTAATGAAGTACAATTACTTCGTTACAAAAATTATTTTTTATGTACGCAAACATTTCATAACATAACGCTAGGGTTGGGATGTAATGAAGTACAATTACTTCGTTACAAAAATTATTTTTTATGTATGCAAACATTTCATAACATAACGCTAGGGTTGGGATGTAATGAAGTACAATTACTTCGTTACAAAAATTATTTTTTATGTATGCAAACATTTCATAACATAACGCTAGGTTTGGGATGTAATGAAGTACAATTACTTCGTTACAATACTTAAATCTTTATGCAGTACTTTTACTTTTACTTTTACTTGTGACGTACATTTGCAACGTAATACTCTTCCATTCCTTACTTTCCACACTTAATTTTTATACTTTGTAACAAGATGCTTTCAGAAAAAAAGAATAAAAGTACACCCATTAGTTCTAATGAGTCCGCTGAACGTTAGGTTCAAGCAATGCATCAAGACCTAAGTCTGCATTAGAACACGCAAGATACGCAATCTAAATACACAACGCAAAAAACAATCAAAGACAACGAAAAAAAAAGAATTGGTTTGAAATTACTATAGAACAGCAGCAGCTGGCTAAAACCGATGACAGGAAATGAAGCAGTCATGTCTGAAATTGAAAATCATTTCCTTCGATTTAGATGGTCAGTTTACACTTGTGCTGTTGCTAATAACATTATTTCAACATAAATTAGTAGCACCAATTCATAACTTAATGACCTTAATGGCTCTCCACCGTTGAAAAATGATTTTCTTGAGTTGAACACTGCTTTTGCAGCTAGTGCAGCCTGCAAACGTTTTTTCTTGTATCAGCATTTAGCAGTACTTTTTATTTTAAACTTGTTACTTTTACTTGGCCAGTACTTTTATTTTTTACTTTAGTATTTTTAAAATGTAAAGACCCCAATCCTGCATAACGTGTACAAATTTGCATCTCCCAAAAAAAAAACGTACTTGTTTTGTTTACTCGTTTGCAACATAATTTTTAAGCTATTTAGAAATTTAATTTATATGCCGCATGGCGTTTAATACATTACATCTTTCATTTATTCGATATAGAATGTTTTCGTTTTTATTACAAGGTTCGGAAAATGTCCCTGACATTGATTAGCTTTTGGCTGTTTAGCTGCTGTTTTATTAGAAACCTTGCAATTTTTTTCCAAACATGTTATTAGCTTGAGTGCGTAAATCCTTTAGTGGAATCTGTATTCTGATCAATGAATCTTTAATTGTCATTACTATAGTGTCATTTTTTGCTTCTAAAAGTTGTATTATCTAAGGAAAACTTTATAAGCTTGAGGAGCTTTACCATACAAATAGAAAATAATGATTTATTTTATAAATGTGGTATATTCTTTTTAAACAAATTTATCAACTCGTTTTGGATTTGATTAAATCTTGAAGTAAATACTTCTTAATTTGTTTAAAAAGTTGCGTAACCATTACCGTCAACACCTTTATAATCTATTCCTTGACATGTAAACTAGAATTTTCAACAAATGATTTCTCTCGGAGTGGCGGTCTTTATTCAATTCCAACTACTGAAACCCTTAATTATATATACTTCCTTTAAATTATGTTCTACTGTCTTTGCAAAATGAAGCCAAGGTTCACAAATCAAAAGACTTGACAGCTACTTTTTTTTCCTTTTAAAGTTGAATCAGTGGAAAAGAATAACCTTCACCAGTTTGTATTTAAATGTTTACCTTACCGCAAGTAAGTGACGATTATTTTACATAAGAGCATTCAGCATACTTTTTTCGTTTTAATTTACTGAGAATTGGACGAGTTGGTATGTTTTTGAAACAAAGATGGCTTTCTTGCGTAATAAAAGGAGAAATCAAAATAATCTGTAGACATTTCTACCATAAAAACAATGAAATTATTTAATAAAAAAAAATTTACTGAGATATAAGAGTTTACTGAGATAACGCTCAATCAAAAGAACAAAAATATTTTTTACAGCTTAAAAAATAGTTAAACTTAATATTAAAAATGCCGTAACATTTTGGCACCTTTTTACGTACAATTGTCTCTAAAATAAAAATAACAGCTTGTTACTGTTCACTTCATCAAATCGTCCTCCGTGATAGCCATGTTTAAGAGTTTATTTTTCAAACAGTCTTATAAGATTAAATTTTAGCCGGAGAATAAAAACTCACTACTATTATAGAACATTAATAAAACTCATAGACACGTGTAGGAAGTATGATGATGATGTAATGATGATATGTAATGATGATAAGTAATGGTGATGGAGGAATCTAGTTTGTCAGTCTAATTTATGGGTCATCATCAAAATAAATAAGCACTTTTTTGAATAACAATTTTATGCAACTGGGCTATTTTTTATTTTACACCTGTTGCTTGAAATTTAGAAAATTGAAGATCAAGGTTTCAAAAATTCCTTAGTGTTTCTGTATATAACGTCATTTCATTTTCATATGATAAGCACGCATAAATGCCACCACGGACAGATAAGCCTATAATCATGTGGTTTACATAATTGTTTAATTCTAAATTCTATGCAATACGAAAATTCAGTGTATTTAGTTGAGGAATATTTAAAATTTGTTTTATATTCTAACATGCTTCAGGAACATCTTCAGCAATAGTAATGTATATGATGCACGCCATACCTCAAAAATTTATTAATTCTCTGCGTTTACCTAATCTTTTTGTTAATACTGTTAACTTTAAGTTCATATGGATTAAAAATGCTAACACATATTTTCTATAAGCATCCTTCTTTACCAATTGATAATATATTATATAGTACTATACTATATAATATATTATCTATATACTAAAGTACTATAGTTGTATTCGGACTCAATTTCTCTCACTTATTATGTTTATAACAAAATTAAAAAATCTTCTACGTTTGTTCAATATTATTTTGACTTGTTTTTTCAATATTATTTTGACTTGTTTGTTCAATATTAAATTGACTCTTGTATTTGTTAAATAGTAGTATAAAAAAAATTTTAATAATTCAATAAATTCTTCACAATTGTTTGCTAGTAGATACAATAGAATTTTTCTTCCACAGTTTCTTTATACGTACTTTTATACTTTTTTGAAAGATTTCAAAAAAGAGTCATATTCAGTAATTCTATAATAATTAAATTATTCCCATTATTTACTGACTCTATAATTTAAATCTCCATAAAGTGGTAACCCTTTAGAGAAAACGAATAATAGACACACAAGGCAGTATAAACGACCTTGAGCGAGTGAATATATCAACCATTCACGTTTTACACAATCACAGTTCTGTAATTTAAGTTATATTAAATTACTGAATAAATTCTGTGATAAATCTTTTTATATTTATCTCCAGTTCTTTTATACACTTTTGGTGTATATAAAAAGTATATTAAAAAAATTATGACCTTATAAAACTTGTAATCCCTTTTAGTTGATGAGGATTCAAACTTTGTAAGTTTTTATTCAATTTTTGAACGCTTAGAGATGATTTTATGAAACTTAAAATTTATTGATGAATATAAGTCTTGCTTAGAATAGTAAAAAAATGAACTTGTTGCTCTCACGTCTGGGGCAGGGGGAGGGCGAAAGTTTTAGAACTTTTTTGTTGCCAGGCTCCAATCATCGCGAATTTTTTGCAAAGCTTTCTTATTTAACGTAAATATAAACATATAAATGTGTGGAGTTTACTCAATGTCTGGAAGTTACCTATCTTAAACACCAAAAAACCCTTGTTACGCCACTGTATATATGTATGTATGTATGTATGTATGTATGTATGTATGTATGTATGTATGTATGTATGTATGTATGTATGTATGTATGTATGTATGTATGTATGTATGTATGTATGTATGTATGTATATATATATATATATATATATATATATATATATATGTTATATATATATATATATATATATATATATACAAAGTTTATAAGGTCATAATTTTTTTAATATACTTTTTATATACACCAAAAGAAAAGTGTGTGTGTGTATCAAAATAGTTTAAATGAAAAAATACAACTTTATAATGGAACTTAAAGTTTATGTTCATTTATAAAATTGTATTTTTTTTATCTAAATTATTTTTATATAGTTTGATCTAATGTTTTTAAAAAGATGTTGATCACTTTTAAACAGACTAGAGTTTTATTTCCAACAGTATACAACAGTGCGTGTTCATCTGCTTCCTAAAAATATCAAATCCGCGAATAGTCAAACCGTTGCAATTTGCATAATATTTTAAGTCTTGCACGGATAATGTTTTGTTTAAAGAAAAAAAAATGCTTTAAGAGTTTATAATTTAAGAAATAGTCCATAAGTTACGTCACGCAATTTTTTACCGTTTACGACCCCTTCCACTCCCTCGTCACAACTTCGTAACTCTTTACAAACAAGTCCCGTACGAGTCGTCACAAAAAAACAAACTCCTTTAATTTTTAAAATAAAATAAAAATTCAATAAAACAAAGCTGATATTTTTTTTTTATTGTAAAAATTTGAAAACAAAAAATATTAAAACAAGAAGAAAAAATAGAAGAAAAAAATTCAAAAATCTGATAATAAATACTGTAAACTATAATATATGTCAGAAATTAAGAAGATGCATTTTAGTTTGCCGTTTAAACGATGAAATGTTTTTTTGGTCTTTAATATTTCTATTTTGGGAATGATTCCATATTGATGGACCACTGTTTTTTATTAGATAACTTGACTGCTCTGATTTAATTTTTCCTAGGTGATAGTTGTACCTGGTATTTAAACGCAGATTGTATTTTTCAGAAAATGATATCAAGAAAATATCTGGAAAAACCTTTGTTAGTAGATTGTTCTTATACTTATAAATAAAAATTAATATCTAGAACCATCATGCTTTTCATCACTGTGGCCGGGTTACTAACCTATTTATATAATTTACTGCTTTGCATGCATGGTTTTGCAGGCTTTGCAATTTTAGCAATTTTGTTTTATAAGTCCTTACAATATTGTTTTAAATATATATTAAAAACAATAATGGACTTAGGATTAAACCCTGAGGAACTCGATACGTAATATCGAGGGCTCCTGACTTTTCTAGTAATACAAATTGCTTTCTGTTAGACAAATAGCTTTGAATCCACTTAAATGCTGAACTTATTATGCCGTAATATTTTAGCTTGAACTGAACTGTTCCCTGTGCACTTGTTTCCTTATTCATTTCAAGTTTTACGGGAAAATCCTGTTTAAAACCGGTTTAAAGTTTGACATTTTAACAACTCTAATCGATTACCTTTGTATAGGAGAACATAATGATGATCATAGACCAACTTGAAATATTATGGAGGATCAAATAATTTTAGCAATTGTTAAATTGAAGCTCGATATGAGTTTTGATATATTGGCCCATTTGTGCTCCATAAGTAAAACAACAGCTATTGACTATTTTTTGAAAATGGATAGATGTAATGTAAGAAAAATTAAAATTTTTAATTAGAATTGAAGCTCGAGCGCACATTTTCAAAACCATACCACATATTTTCAAGTCAAAGCTTTCTCGGCTTGCGTCAATAATTGACTGTTTTGAATTGTTTATTCAGTCACCTGGTCCTTTGTTAGCTAGAGCGCAAAGTTACAAAAAAAGTTGCACATTGAAGATTTTTATTTGCTGTACACCTCTTTATGCCATTAACATTTTATGTAAATGTTGGAGCGGTCGTGCTTTCGACATACAAATTGTAAAAGAATCAAACTTTACATCATCGAAATACCACTACTCTGGAAATTAAATTTTGACTTAGCGTGGTTTTACATTGAAAGATAATTTTGCTGCTCATTCCGGTTCGGAACAAGTAGCAAAATCATTTGTTGGTTCCTGCATTTGCAAAAAACAAATGCCAGCTATGAAGTTGAATCTACCAGAAAAATTGCATCTGTATAGATTCATATAGAAAGAAATATAGGATTAGTGAAAACTTTTTATAAAATTCTAAAAGGAGTCTTGTCAATAAGATCAGTGAAAAGTCTAAAGGATGAGGCAAATCATTAACTGCATGCAAGCTGTGATGAAATTTTTCTAGTGTGTGCTGCTTTAACAAACTTGGGAGAAAATATTGTGTTTCGCTAGTATGTAATATTATTACACTTTTTGTAACAGTACTATATGACTCAATCAATGTTGATCAAGTCATATCAATTTTTAGCTTTTCTAGAATATCTTAAGAGTATAATAGGGGAGACCGGGGCTAGTTGGCTCGGTTTTTACTCTATGATCTCTGTAGCCCTAACAGGATATTTTTTTGAAAATATTAAAGTGTAGTCTCAAAGAGTATGAATTTGGGTAGCTAATGAATTTTGCATTCATTTACAAATAAAAAAGTTTTAGGGCCTTACCGGGCCTCAAAAAAAAAAAAAAAATTTCGCCAACTTACCCCACCCCGGGGTAATTTGGCGCAAACTATAAAAATGATTAATAATGTACTATTAAGTGCAAAAATAATAGAAATTTTTTTACTTTTAATACTTTTACTTTTTACTTTTACTTTTAAAATTTAATATTACTTTTAGATGGTACCAAATATTAGTACGTATTACAGCCAAAACACTTTTTATCTGTGAAAAAAACCCTAAAAAAAATAAATTTTAATTTCTTTGTAACAGTAAATTTTTTCAATATTGTTAAAAATGAAAAAAAAAAAAAAAAATTAATTTTATAAAAGTTTATATTTTTTTCCATAGTAAATGCTATGAGCCAACTTACCCCGTGAAAATTTTGTCAACTTACCCCGAAAGCCTTTTTTTCAATAAACAATCTATAGATTGCAACTTATAAATATAAATGGCAACTTTAAAAGAAAGTCTGACTAGATATAGTAAACCAATTGTGTCTGGAACTTTTACAATAATTTTTTTTTTCATACGACCAACTATTTTCTTTGTAAAGTAAAATAGAAGCGATGTTCCAAAAGTTAAGTTTTTGTCCAAAAAACACATAAATTTTAATATCTCCCATGCGCATGCACGAATCCTGACGATACTATAGTGAATGATGAAATGATCGATTAGTAGGGTTCTGTGTAATTTTTATCACTTTTTGATGAAAGGCCCTGAAGATAAACGCAGTTCGTCAACTTGCAGCCAACTAGCCCCGGTCTCCCCTACACGTAATGTTATAATACTATATAATATATAAATAATGTAAATATATAATATACGCAATATTATAGGGTCAACTTTTATCTATTCTTTATGACTGTAAAAGTTTCATGTCATTTGAAACCTCTGGGCTGAAAAGCGGAACAGAATCAAAAATTAAATATTATATAAAGACCTCAATGCAAAAGCAATGTAAAATTTTATATATAAGAAAAAAAATTTTCCACTGAGGTCTCCAATTAAGTTCCAGAATCTCGTTGAATACTTTTGAGTTTGATTTTTTTATGTTAACATAATACAAAACAATGAAGTATGTTCCATGCAAGTCAAATAATACGTGATTAAACTAGTTTATTATAAAAACAAACGCTTAAGGCAAAAAAAAAAATTTTCAAGTTAAAAACATATAAATTATTTTCATTAATTAAAGTAAAGCTAATAATAATAATCTCCCGCCAATTTAAAGTTAACGGAGCGCCATTTAAAAGGTTGAAAACAAATAATTGAGCCCATTGGAATTTTCAAAACTAGTTTAGCCCTAAATAGGGTTTACAATACTTACAACATCATATAAAAGACCACAAAGCTTATTTGACTAACGTTCCTAACCAATTGTTAAAGGCCTAACAATTGTTCCCAAAGATTATTTAACTCCATTTGAATCGTTATAAATTTACAGAAAGTAATTTCGTATAGGTTATATTTGTAGCTTTTTGCCGCTTGTGAGAATCTAACTCTGACGTTCTAGGGAAAATACAAAAAAAACTAGAGTCAAAGAAAAGAAAAACATTTTTGTTATTTGTCAGATACTTATAACAGTAATTGCAGAAAGAAAATAACTCAACCAATTGACTTCGAGCATAAATAATGTGCTTTTAAAATGTTTTAAAATTTAAAATAAATTTTAATTCTAAAATCGGACACATCACGATTTTATTTTCGACAGAACCGATTAGGATTCCGGCAAAAAATGAATGAGTATTAACAATTACTTTAACATTACATAAGAATTTAACATCATGGATCATTCGGAAACATTAAAAAGTTATTTTTTTTTTATTACTGTTATTTTTTTTTATAATTATTGTTTTAAATTAACAGAATATATATATATATATATATATATATATATATATATATATATATATATATATATATATATATATATATATATATATATATATATATATATATATATATATATATATATGTATGTATATATATATATATATATATATATATATATATATATATATATATACATTTAAACATATTATGTTTAAGTACAATAAAAAAAATTTTAATGGTACTTGGATAAAAAAAAAGCAAAGTAAGTTTTTGAGCATGGTAAAAATTTAAATTTTTGAATGGTATTCAGTCTAATGTGCAATCGAGTAAAAAAAACCTAATCATTTAAAGTTTCCGGACCCCTTAAAATGAGGGGGTTGTACATTTTAAAATCATAACTTAGGAACTTTGGAAAGATAATTTATATAAAAATTAAAACCCATGGACGAGTTTAAGTTTAGTATGAGTGTCAATTAAAATATTTTATTTACTCATTACCTCCACATTTGGGCTAGGTGAGGTAAATCTTTTCAGGTATTTTTGTTCCCAGGCTCCAGTTACTGCAATTTTTTTAAATTTAAGTTATGAGATAATTAATCGAGATCCTTTTTTTCAAAATACTAACTGAACATTATTAAATGCAAATATAATTGAGTACAAAATTGTTAATTAAAAACGGAGATATTTATAAAAGCACCAAGGATTACTAACAAAGGCAACGATGCTTATAACTTAAAATAATTTGACAAATGTTTACAAAACATAAATAAGTTAATTCCTTTTAAACCTACCAATAGAAAGTTTCATCAATTTTTTTAAATGAATTTTTATAAACAAATTCTTCCGTTACTTGCATATAAAATTTTAATTTTGTAACGTTTAAAGTCATGTATCATTTTTAGTCTTTCTGATGAGTTTTCAAAATTGAAAATTTAACAAATACTAAAATTTTTAATAAACTAAAATGAGTTAAAAAAGTTTAATTATGACGAGTTATAAAAATCACATATTAAATAAATTAAGTAATATAAAGTCTTAATATAATGTTATGAAACAGCATAAAATTGTTATTTAAAAAAAACATTTATATAGTCATTTAAAAGAAATAAAACAAAAAAATATATATATACATAATAAAATATTAATTTTTTTTGTCGACAGGTTGGACAATACCAGACCTTTGTTTTTGGCAATTTTTTTAGTTTCAACCAGATTAGATAAACCATTGATCACAACGACCACAACCTACCATATCCCAATAACTGTTGGATTTTTTGCAAATGCAAAATTTCTCCTTCTTTTTGTTGTTCAACATTTTTAACATCTGCGATTTCCAACTTCCTTGTCATTAGTTTTTGTTGGATCACATTTTTCCAGAGCTTTGTACTTTTGGAGATCATCTCATTCACAATATCAGGATCACGTTCAATTCTAAAAAATAAAAAATTAATTGGAGTCTAGACAACAAAATCACTATGACATATGTCCAGTATGAACATTCCATGTTGTACCTAACTAAAATATGAATGTGTTCTTTTTAACATGAAGCATTTATTGCATTTTTTTACATAAAAATTTCCTCATCTATCGAAGAAGTCAATCCAATATTTTTAAAACGGTAAGGGCATTTCACCTCAACAACTCCGTAACCAGAACATGAACAATGTACAACACCATCAAGAGACACATACAGTCATGGTTTTTCTTGTGAAACTACAAAACCAAAAGTTTTCACTTCAACATCATTGTGAATCATGACCACTGACAGGTAAAGGGACTCACTCATGTACGTGTCATCAGAACATATTTTTACATACTCAGATAATGCAAATTCTTCATTTTGACGTCCCCATAATAATGAAGGCGTATTGCTTTTACAAAAGTTTGGTCTTGTATGTTTCCTAACTAAAGACTTAAGTGGGTTTTTAATAGATGCTTTCAAAACATCATGACAGACCTAGTTATACGACCACAACTGTGTTCATGCCAAGAAACGGAAGACGACTAATTTCTAGTTACTTCCTCCAGGTATTTAAGTTGCTTTATTTAAATGGATAGCGAGAACGCTACAACTTTGGGCTTCTTCTTCTTTATTGATTCAAGAAAACTACTTTTTATTTTTGTAAGATTTATTAACAAATTAAAAACTGATATTACTTGACCATTTTAAATTATGTGTAGTTAAATTATGTGAAGAATTATGTGAAGTTAAATGTTTTACTTCAGCTGATACAAAAATAAAAAAAATGTGAAGCTGATGTCAATAAAATAATATTAAAGTAATTATGGATTTTACAAGGTAAATTTTAATTTCATTAACTAGATATTAAATAGTGGCTGAAAAAAGAAATTTTTTATTCTTACAGTTAATGATGTAGCTGTTACGTTCAATCGTATTTTTTGTTTTGCATCTGCACTGTAAAAAATTATCTCAGAAATTAGAGCAGGATTAACATCTATTGTTAAATTTTGATTCTATTTACAAGTGACATCTGTGCAAGATTTTGACGTCAAACCCAAACGAACGTCTAATACTAATGCTTTGTAGTTATCCATAGCCTCAGGATAAAATATTTTAGGATATTTTATTAAATAATGATATAAATCATGATATTGAACAGGTGGCCATTCTGTTGGGTTATCTCGCCAAGCATCTACAAGGAACTTGTACAGACATTAATTCCAAGGATCGCAAGTTTGTTTTTGTACCTTTCTGCAGCGTTAAAGCCTAATTTTTCAAAGTATTCATAAATAGACATATCTTTTTTAAAACTTTAAAATTCACATTTACATACGATTTCTAACATAGTTTTCCCCCATCCAAGATGGTAAATATTCGCGCCGCTGAAATTGCGCATAATCACTTGACTTTCCGACTGCGAGGATATTTGCATTGGTGCTGTCATAAAAAATCTGGTATTCTTTAGAAAATGCGGTAAACAAAATTTCTTGGCAATTGGTTATGACAGAGCAACCGTAGCGCAATCGTTAGCGCGCTTGCCTCAGAAGCTAGAGATTCGTGGTTCAACGGGCAATTTTTGGACAATTTTTGTCTCTGAGCAATTTTTATAATACCGGTATAGAAGGAGGCATGATCTTCCTTTCAAATGCTCGTCCGCGGAGCTCTGTGATAAGACCGTAAGGACTTCTTGGGGCACCTAAAATTGGAAAAAAGATTGCAAAAACACCACCTATCATTACTTCTTATGGAAACACAGAAAAAATTATTCACACTACGTGCAGCATGTTCAAGAACCGTTCATCAAATGATAAGTAAAATGCATTATAAGCAATGCGATGAGCAATTACATGTGCTTAATTTGTGTAATCTCTACATTAAAATGTGATACTTAACAAGGCTTAGCGATTTAACAAAATCATGAAATTGAAGTCAATCTTAATCAGTTACTTTAAAGAAAAATAAAGGTTATTCACGTCTATCGAGCTGGCTGTCAAATAGTAAGTACATGTCTCATAATATTGTTAACTAGAGGATAGAACTAATGGCAAATTATGTACTAAGAAATGTACTTAGCGCTATTAATTGGAGAATTTTTTTTCTATAAATTGCGATGAAACTCGAGGCATTTGCGGTATTGTGCAAATGTCAATTTGTATTCGATTAGCTTTTGAAAATTTTACAATATACGAAGATTTTCTTGGTCTCTATACAATTGATTCTACCGACAGCAAGTCGCTTTCTTATGAAATATGTGATGCTTCCATAAGATGTGGATCAGACAAAATAATGGTGCGTGGGCAAAGTTACGATGTTGCCGCTTCAATGTCGGGGCATCTAAGTGGTGTTGACAAACTACTTAAAGATGTCAATGAAGCGATTTAATTTTTCCGAATTTTCCAAAAATCTGAATAAAATAATCCTGACAGAGCTAAAGTAGAAGATTTACTTGACAAGTTATTATCATTTCAAATATATTTTGGGCTTCGTTTGGCTAATGATGCGTTTGTAACAGTAGAGCAACTCTTTCAATATATGCATTCTGCTAAAGTAGATTCTCAACAGATTGCACATATATTATAAACAATTGCTTTATCAATAATGTTATTAAAAGTTGATATATCATCTACGCAGTTAGAAATACGTTTCATATCTTTTTTTAAACCTTGTGTTTATGAAGGAGTTAATAAATTTGGTTGCAATTCACGTCATGCTTGCTTGGCTCCCCAACGTTTAACTCCTCGCTCTCGTGATAATACTCTCAACAATCGCAAATGGGACATGATGGAATATAACCGAGCCCAGTATTACGAGGTACAAGAAGTTATAGGAAATCAATAACTCAACGGGTTTCCAGAAAATTCAATGGAAATACAAATTACTTTAGAAAAGTTATTATATTCTACAGCAAATGGTTTTACGGACATAAAAGCTATAGATATTATAAAAGTTTTCTATAAAATTGATAAAGTTTATGGTAAATTAAAAGTCTTTCTTTTTAAACCCATTAAAGAAACCATGGCTTACTATATTCATTTGAGTATAGTAGGCCATAAGGAAACTTATAATGTTACATATAAAATAAACATTAAACGGGTAACTGCAATCACAACTATAATTGATATGTTAAACCACACTAAAGGAGTCTCAATGGTCACTAAACAATCACATTGATAAAGATTCCAGAATCAAATTATTACGCCGTAGGCGAAAAATTGATTTTTACTTTTTTAGTGAAAAAGTTTTCAAATTTAATACTTTATAGTTTGGAGTTTAGAACTTGTTTTTAAAAACTGCATTGTAATTTTATTTGAAGCATAAAGTGTTGTTTTGTTTTGAACTTGGTTTCAGTTAAAATAAAACACACAAAGTTTGCTGGGAAACGGTAAAAATACAATTTTAACCTTAAGTGTTAAACTGGCTCACTTTACTCTCTAAAAATGCCAAAAAAGCGAAAATGCCAAGATAAAGCTAAAAATCATGATGAATGCAGAAAATCTGAATGTTTTATTGTTTACGTAAAACCAACTGACTTCAACCAAATTTTTCTGAATTTCCATTTCAACAAATAAAATTGTAACCGGTCATTTTTGATTAGATAAATCCTTTACCTTTAAAATTGATTCATTTACAATTTTCTGGTTAAAACCTCTTTGTGGTCAGATATAGATTTTGTATAAGCGATTAATCATTTGGTGATAACGATTACCTTAATTTGAAGTACTTAAGTATTTTACTCATCCTAAAAAAACTTCATAAGTGGATTGAAATGAAGTCTTTGTGTCATTACTGACAAGATGTTATGATTTACTTAATTCCTGTTGCATTCTTTTGATGTTATCTACTTGAGATTAATTCAAATCCGGGCTTGATCGGCGGATGGTATCTTAAAGAATAAAACACCTTTATACCACAGCCTTAGTACTAAGGTACTATAGTACCACAGCCAAAAAAGAAACACCAGGCATTTGCAAAAAACAAAGAATGTATCAACGAATTTCTTGTATATTATTTTTCACGCGTCTTTGTTTACAAAAAATGTACGCTAATCAGTAGAATTAATTAAAAAAAGAGAAAGGCTAGTAATGAAATAAACAATAGTGCCCAAACCACCCTAACTAAACTTTAAAATATTTTTTAAAACCTTTCTTAAAAAGAATAAAAAATATAAACAAACAAATATAATAAAATAAAACTAATATAAAAAAATAAAAATTTAAACAAAAAACAAGCAAAATAACTACTCCCGCACGGGGAATCGAACCCCGGCCGCCTGGGTGAAAACCAGAAATCCTAGCCACTAGACCATGCGGGAATACATACTACTAAAAATTAAGTTTATATATAAATATAATTAATAAGTTTAATTAAGAATTTAGTCGAAACAAAACAAAGAAGATCAAAAAGTTTCTTCTGCAGAGCCTAAACTGAAATAGTGAATTAATTTGAACGAAAGTTGCCTCGTAAAAGAGATTGAGATCTCCTATTTCTATTTTTTAAATAGATTAAGCGTTGCGTAATTTAAGGACGAACCCGTAGTTTAAAAGTTTTAATTTTTAATAATTTATGGACCGGCGTCAGAGATTTGCCGCCCTAGGCGAACCATTGTGCACACCCCGCCCATTCATTAAAAAAAAATTCGCGAAAGAAAGATTTAGTAAAGTTATTACCAGTGACGGATCCAGGAGTTTTTTGGTGGGGAGGGGGGCAGTATTGTTAAAATAATTTTGTATTTTGTTTTGCATCAAAAAAAAAAAAATTCATTTGCGTCAAAAAAAAAAAAACCCTCAACTTCTAAGATTATCGTCAATTTCTAAGACTTTCAGATTCTGGTTGGCCCATCTCTTCTGTATGAGGGGTATGCATGCCCCAATACCCCCTCCTTCTACCTCCTTCTACCTCCTTCCCTCTCCTCCTATCCCGCCCCGGATCTGTCACTACTTATCACATTATGTAATAACATAATATTATCATTCGCAAAGTTATGTAACTACAACCCTCTCATTATTATCGGGGGTTGGAAAATTTGCATGGTCATAACTTTTATAGATTAAAATTTTCTATACGAAATTTAAAATTTGTCGATAAATTTAACTTTAGTTTAAGATCAGTGTCCTAACGTTTGGGCAGGAGGGGGGCAAGCAATTTAGGGCTCTTTTTCTCAGGCCTCCGCCATCCAAGGCTTTCTCATTTGGCATAGGTATGCACATATTTAAGTTTGGAGTTTGCACAATGTGTGAAAGTTTATTTTTAAATTCTGATTACATCAGATATGCTGCAAGAAAGCTCTTAAATCTTGGAGGAGCATTTTAATAATGCAATGATATTTATTAATAATATAATTACAGTGGTCGGTCATCATATTAGGACCAGCTATAAATTTTTGTAAATATCGTGTAAAAATGAATTTTTAGGCAAATAGAAGATAATGGAGCAATTTAAAGCTTGTTTTTTTATTTATAAAGTTATACTTGATAAAAAATAAACAAAATAAAATTAAGCATTTTGAATATTTATTGGTTATTACAATAAATTATATAAAATATATAAAGTATTAATATTTAGTAAAATCTTTTTTGTTTGCAATAACTGCTTCAATGCGTCGTGGCATGCTTGTAATTGATTTTTTTATAGTTTCTGTCAGCTCTGGATTATTGTGCCAGATCCAGATAATCTCTTCCATTAGAAGAGATTAAAAATTCTTACTAACATCTTGCTTGTTAGTAAGAATTTTTTTTCCGATCTTTCCCTTTACTATTTCCCAAATGTTTTCTATGGGATTAAGACCAGGTTCAAATAATCAAAGTTGATGTATTTTCCATGGTCAGGTTCCTGACCATGGAAAGTATGTCAACTTTTTTCTGTTTTAAATAAACCATAACACTTTTTGTTGTGTGGCAAGTTGCACAATCTTGCATAAATATAAGATTTTTGACATTTTATGACTTTTTTTGAATTTTTTTTGACAATTTTATACTAATTTGCCATTTGTTAAAGTAACTAATTCTCCAGAACTTCTTTATACTTGTTCAGCTTCAGAGTCCCAATCGCTCAGTAGAGACGCCCTCCTCCTTGCCCATAAATGACAGACCAAGTCATTAATAAATCTGGATGCTTGACTGTTTTCAATGCAGTCAGGATGAAACTTTTCGTATGTTCTACGACAAACTAAAGCTGTTTTGTCCATATTACTTGAAAGGTTGACTCATCTGAGAAACAAATCTAAAATAATGCTTTTTTTAAGTTATAATATTTTTAAAATATTTTAAAATAACTTATGAATATGAATGCAAATGAAAATACCTTTTACCTATTTTCAACAGACCAGTGACAATAGTTTTAAGCCCATTCCAGTCTTTTTTTTCATGAGTGAAGCTAGTTTTGGTTTCTTGGCTGGAAAATGACATATCGATCCCTCTTCTTTCAGTCTTTCTCAAACAGTCTGGTCTGACACAACAATACCAGCTTCATGGGTAAGCTTAGTCAATACGTTTTGCAATTTTTTCTGTTTTTCAGGCAGATATTATAAGGTCCACTCTTGGTATTGCCTTGCGTTTAGAAGGTGGTCTCCTTGGACCAAACTCTTCCCTGTATCAATTTTTTTTCTCACTCGCATTACGGTTTGGTGAGAAACCTTTACAATTTGTGCAATTTTTTGCTGAGAATATTTTGTATTTTGTAAAAGACATCTGATTTGACTAATTTTTGTTGGTGTCGTATCACATGTTTTCCCCTTAGCTGAAAATTTAAAAAAAGAACTTAAAAAATTGACTAAAAAAAAAGTTAAAAAAAAACATAAAAAGCCTTTATTTCAAGATAATAACTTCATGGTTATTATCAAGTTAAAAAAAATAATAATTTGAAAGCACAGATGCTTTAGATCAAAATAAATCGCATTAAAACTTCGCATTAAAATATCTACATGCATAATCATATATAAGCGTATATTCGTGTAGCGTTAAAGCATGTTAATAATATAATTTTAAAACTTCACTTCTCTTTTGTTTTGGCAAATGTAGAAACAAGTTTCGTCAGTTCCATGTTTCTAGCAATATCGTGTTCGCTTGACAGAGTAATTTATCTGACAAGTCTTTCTTGCTGCATAGACATTCTCAAAAATACCAATCTTGCCAATACTGGCATGCATAGTCGTAGTCCTGGTGATTGTAGAGCAGACGGTTTAAATACAGTCATATCAGTGACATTTATATATATACATATATATATACATATATGTATATATATATATATATATATATATATATATATATATATATATATATCGGTATTTGGCCGAATATTGCAAACTATTTGAGTGAATACCAGATTGTAACAAAAAAAAAATCAAAACGGTTTACAAATTAGTATTTATATATATATATATATATATATATATATATATATATATATATATATATATATATATATATATATATATATATATATATCGGTATTTGGCCGAATATTGCAAACTATTTGAGTGAATACCAGATTGTAACAAAAAAAAAATCAAAACGGTTTACAAATTACTATTTTTAAATCTAAAGTGGTAGGTTATGATAAAAAATATTTTTATTGTTTGATGATAGCAAACGGTTGTGAATTTCTTATAAATTATACATACTTTCAAAAAAAGCCATTCACTATGCACACTATCACCAGCAAATAATATGAAAATTTTAGCAAGTTCTATTAGGATAATCCATTGCGCTTGCTGACCACAACTTGTAAGGGCTAGTTGTTTAACTTAAGCAAACAGTCTTATGTTAAAACTAGTTTCATTCGCAATCGGACTTTCCTTTTCCACATCTTCATACGTGTGCACATTTTTTGTAGAGATTTGATCGTTTTTATTTATATTTCTTTTTTTACAAAGTGGAGATGAATCTTTGCCGGTGCTACACCATCAACGATGGTTCATCGGTGTCAATCAGCCTTTCGCTGAGAGGAAGTAACCTTTAATTGACTTCTTTTTCAGAGCTTTTAAATTTTATTGTTCTTTTGCTCGTTGTTTTTTAACTAACCCCTGAAAACTAGTTTTGAAACGTGCAACAATAAAAAAGACAACCGTATAATTAACATCAGGCCTGGATTAATATATTCAGGTGCCCTAAGCACTTAACCAAGTATGGTGCCCGAATTTAGCCGACCAATTGTAGTTAAGTGCAAGTTGCTATGCAACATTAATATTTATATCTATATTTTATATGCGTGCTATAATCTATACACCACATTGTCACACGTCATTTAACCACACTGTCACACATCATGATGATGTAAGTTGTAAACAACTAGTATGAGTATGATTCAAACAGTTACGAAACTACTATACTACTAGTAACTGTAATAATTTTTATAAATCAGACATTTTGTTTCCTAGACTATGAAAGTGCAAAGTTGTTGATTACATTGTCAAAGTCAACTGAAGTAAATATACCTGCCTCGATGCAGAGTAGAGACAGAGAGTCCAATCTCTCCTGCTTCACTGTTGTTCTACATGGGTTTTTGAGTGTCTTAAGCTGTGAAAAGGATCGCTCAGCAGAAATATTTGTTAGCATGAAGGTAAGGAAAATGCGAAGTGCAATATCCAGGTTTAGAAAAACACTACGAAGTTTATCTTGAACAATAACATCATACAGTTCAGCATAAGTAAAATCACTTTTGTTCCCCTGAAACTTTGAGCTGAAGCACTTATGAAACTGCTAAAGTTCTCCAACGATGTCCATGCTGAGATCTTCCAGGTAAAAACTGATTACTGTATGACAGCCTTTGAAATACTCTACTTTGCTTCGAAATACTCTTCTTTGGTATATGCTATGAATTTTATCTTGAATACCATTAAATGATTTTAAGTTCATTGGAGGAGGTAAGTTCATTAGAGAACAAAAGTTTTCTAAAGCAGAATGATCTTTTTCTATCTCATAGCGACAGTTCTATAATTTTTTTTAAATGGTGGCATTCCTGAACCTTGTCTTTCAACATCTTTGCTGGAATATGAAGGCTGTTTCCAATCGCGAGAAGCCGTTATACAAAAGAATTTTTAAAAAGTAGCCAATCCTTTCTTTTTTGATAAATCAGTTGAGATTTCAATTGAATTATTATAGCATTGTGGACAATGTTTATTTAAAATAATAATTGATTTTAAAATGTCTGTGTCAATAAATATAAAAAATGATGGTAATTCATTTGATTTATTAATTTATACATTACTATTTATACTGCATTGTTTTACTTTTTTTGTAGATATTGACGTCAAGATTTGAGATTTTGTGTAAGTAAAATTAGTGATTTCCTTTTGAGAACTATTTGTCAAACTATTTGTCAAACTATTTGTATCGCATACTGGAGAAAAACGATTTCATCTAAAATATATATTTTTTAAATCCTGCTACCACCTGATTTCCTTCTTAGATTTGAATCATAATTTCTTTTTCCCATAATAAAAAATGAACTGATGAACGAGGCTAGCAAATAAAGTAAAACACGAGGGTTATAGTTTTTCTATAAGTTACAAATCTAAATATAATAATTGTTGCTAGAAATCATGGTTTATTTAATTTAATAAACATGAAACAGTTACTGGCATAAACAGTTATCAAAAGCTGACTCCAGTGTATATAGTGCAAAACTGTAAAACACCTATTTTCCGACATAAACAACCCTTTGCAGTAATTAAGTAATTGCAAAAAAATTTTAGTAGCTCGTCGTGGTGCCTCTTTCCATGCGGTGCCCTAAGCACGTGCATAGTGTGCTTAATGGTTAATCCGTACTGGTTGACACCCCCATTAAAGTTAAACCATAAGTTAAATCCATTAAAGAACATTGTGCTATATCTATCAATAGCAACATCTCGAACTACCTCAGGAAATGCAAAATATACCTGAGCTGGTTATTTTTGTAATCTTTTTGAATGGTTTGAAGAATATATTAATTTTATACATAACTATAGTTAAAACAGTTTGATGTAACAGTCAACAAAAACAGTCAATAAACAAGCAAAGGTTTTGAATACGCTACCTATCTCAAAATTTACGTTAAATCAACACGAAATGACTGTTTTTTGAGGAAGTAAATAATAAAACTTACATTATATCTATATACTTAAAAAGTAATTAGAATGTAAATTTTTTTTTTTTTTTTTCTAAACATTTTATTTTTAATCACTAGTCTATTTAAAATATTGTTGTTGTTTTTTTCCCCATTTAAATTTGATTTTCTGGAGAAGGGGGAAGAAGTAATCAAATGTAGACGTAACTTATAGGGGGTCTCTGGAAGTTTGACATGTTGTTGACATGGGGGAGAAGCAAGGTAAAAGCGCCTGAAAAATTGTTGACGTATTTTATGGAGAAACCTTTACATAAATATAATATTTGAAAAAACATAGCACTTACTAATTTTCCCTCCTCCTCTTGTCAAAAATTCGCGACGTTATATTTATCTTGTTCTATCTCCACTTATTGAAAAAATTAAGTTATTGATAGTATTAGAATAATGTTTTACTATTGTATTGAAATCTAAATTATAATTAAAAAAGTTACGGAGAAAAAATAGTTTTAAAAATGTTTTTCTATGCCGTCTCCTAAAGGTTTTATTTTTTAAATCGCTTTATCTCAAAACTCTAAAATGTGGAGAAAGCAAGATAATTCTAACGCCGCGAATTGCCAAAAACACTCTCAGAACCCCCTCCCCTATTTTGTTGACGTAATTAATGGATAGCTCCTAAGATTACTTCATAACTAACTTTTTTTACTTATAATAAATAAATTACACTTCAATTTAATTCAAAATTGTAAATAAAAAAAAGTTTCTTACATATTTAAAACCAAACTTACTTTCCAAAGTAAATTACTTTACAAGACTTGCAATTAAAAGTAATGCAAATGTAATAGTTGCTTAATTTTTACTTGCAATTGCTTTAAAAAGCGAAATTTAATATTAACAAGTCAAATATTTTTAAGCTTTATTAGCTAATAATGTGGTCCATATGCATATGCATATAGAAAATAATCAGAATTAAGTCTGACTTAGTCTGGCTGCATATGACTAGACAGCGCTTACGTCGCCTATTAACAATACAAAAGCGAGAACCAAAAGGCTTTATGTCCACATTTTGTGATTTTTCTGTTTATTATCAATGAATATTCATCAAACAGTTAAGTATGTGTCCACTAATTTTGATCTTAAAAATGATAAAACTTTAGGAAACTAGATTTTCAGTTTTTAGGAAACCAGATTTTCTGACTTTCAGTCAGAAAATCTAAACATACTATATTACATGTTTTTTTTTACACTAAGTACATTAAAATACCAACAACTTTCCTTGCAAATAGTCATCGTATCCATAGGTACATAAATTTACGAAGCTTAGCCTAAACAAAAGTAAAAAAAACTTAAAAACGTTTAAGTTTTTTTTTTAAATATCCCAGCAAACACTGCACGTACAAAAAACGTACAATGTGCGTTCAGCTTACGTTCTGAACGTCCTAGACCTTTATGGAACCATGATATTTTTTTTTTTTTTTTTTGGTCAGGGTTGAACGTTCAAAAGAAGTCTGAATTACATTCGGAAGTGTGCCTTTTCGTAATCACAATGAACCACAGTGACCGCCAGGTTTGAAGTCTCCCCACATCAGATTTTTTTTTATAAATATTTAGTTGTATATATGAAAATAAATATTTGGTTAGTAAAAACCTCTAGGGGAATGGAAAAATGTATGAAAATCAAAGAATAAGAATTATAATTTTTAGTTAAAAAACATCCGCCATTTTCAGAAAAAAAGGCTATAATTTGCTAATCAAATATCGGCGTAGTTTGATTTTAGACATATTCTGGTACACAACGACAATTTTTATTAAATGGCGGTCAACAATCTATGTGCTGTTTGTTTTAAAATCTTTGGTAAAAAGTCAGCAAAGCTTCATAAAATATCTAAAGCTATTGAAGAAAAAAATAAAAACTTTTATTTGGGATAGCTATGATCAAAATTTAGCAAACTATCCTAAAGTTATTTGTAGCAATTGTTATAAAAACCTTTATTGTTTGGAAAAAACGATACAAAATACCTTGATAAGTGGCTAAAGCAAATTTCTCAGGTTAGTTGATAAAATTAATAAAAAACTATATTTAAGACTTAGTGTTTAATTAAATAAAGTTGTTTTATTTTTTATTAATTTTAAAAAAAGAAAGAGCTGTGTCTCAATGAACTTTGATAAACTTGAAAAAAAAAAAAAACATTTAAACAGCTTGTTTTAGGAACTAATATGTCATCGATGTGTTTATTTTTATTGTGTTATATTTTTTATATTACTAATTTATATAGCTTTAGATTTTTTTTTTGATTAGATAAACCGTCAAGATATCAGAAGAACTTCAGATGTTTCAGAAATATCAAAAGATAATAACATTATTACTTCTGAGTTAAATGAAGATAAAAATGAAAGAATGTGCTTAAAATGTTATGGAGTTGTTAAGTCAGGCATTATTCATCTTTGTAGTGATGTTCAAGCTGTGAAAAATTTAGTTAATGCAGCATATGCATTGGGATCAGCAAGTGCAGAACGTGTCGCTTCAAGTATTTTAAAAACAAAAATGGAAAAGGAAAATATTTTTAGAGGTGAAAAATTCACAATTGCTACTTATGGGAAACTATTAACTATTGTTGCCGGAACTACTGACAATAAATGTGACCGTGCTAATTTTAGTCAAGTATCTTTTGGAACAATCATTGAGCTTATAAAATGTTTAGAACTATCTCAGTGTAAAACCAAAAAAATGTGTTCTATATTTAGAAAAAGTCTTGGCTTTCAAAGTAGCATTGAAGGAAATATTGTTAAAAAATTAGAGGCTTTAAAAGCAGAAATGAATGAATATTTTTCATGTAAAGAAGAAGAATTTGTTGAAGCTGGTGATATAGTAAATAAATCAATGGTTTATATTAAAGATATTGATGAATTTATACATGATATAATCACTGAAAGGAATATTGACCCTCTTTCTACAATTGTAAGAGTTGCTGTGGATTCTGGTCAAGGTTTTTTAAAGGTCACTATGAATGTTTTTAATCCGCATGATAAAACTAGCAACCAACCTGACCTTGATGACTCTGGAGTTAAGCGTTGTTTTATTGTTGCTATTGTAGAAGGAGTGTCTGAACACAATGGAAATCTTAGAAAATTAGTTGATACTCTTAATCTTCAAAATATTAAGTATTCTGTTGCATTTGATTTAAAGTGTGCAAACTCAATGTTTGGCATTACAAGCCATGCTGGAAAATATAGTTGTTTGTGGTGTGAAGGAGAGAGTCTTTTGGATGGTGGAGAAAAACGAACTCTTGGTTCCCTCGATTATCATTACAGTAAATACACAGAAGCTGGAAAACCAAAATCAAAGATGGCTGATTATAAAAATGTTATTAATCCAAGATTATTATATCTTGAAGAGGATCCAGACACAATTATTGAAAATTTAGTTCCAGTACCTGAGTTGCATACATTAATCGGAATAGTTACAACTTTTGGAAAACTATTATCAAAACTATGGCCTGGCTTTGAAAAGTGGTTAAACTCAAATTACATATTTTTCAGAGGTTACCATGGCATTGGATTTGATGGCAACAATGCCAACAGACTTTTAGATAAGTTAGATGTTCTTTCTCGTGATATTGCTGATCAAGGAAAGCTTGATTTACTACCAGTAATTGAATGTTTAAGAAAGTTTCAATCAATGAAGCAAGCCACCTTTGGAGAAAAAGTTGGTGATATTGAATCTGTTGTTTTCGAATTCAAGATGTCTTATGCTAATTTAAGGGAATATATTAATACTTACTTTGAAAACATTTCTTTGAATATACCGTGGAAAGTTCATATTGCAGTTAACCATATTGTACCATTTCTAAAAAGTACCAATACTGATAATGGGCTTGGAATTTACTTTGAACAAGCAGGTGAATCTGTTCATCATGAGTTTAAAAAGACATGGAATAAATATAAGAGACGACAAAGCCACCCAGACTATGCTAAACGGTTAAAGTCAAGTGTTGTGGAATTTTCAACATTTAATAAATAGTTAACAAGTTTACTGATCAATTTAATATATTTTGCTACACAACTATGTCAAAATTATTATTTACAAAGTATTTTAATAGCATTAAAAATACTTTTAATTGAGTATTGATAAAATAGAATGCTATTTTTGTATTTCAAAGCTTAGTCAAGATATTTTTCACATTAAATGCATTTTGTTGTTGTTTTTATACCTACATTCTTTTTCTTTGTAATCTGTTATATAAATGTTCTAACACTTTTTTAATGCCTTTATATTATGGGAGTACACAAGTACAGAGTAAAAATTAGGTTTCTTCATGAAATAATGTGAAATATATGAACTTCAATAAGGTTAACGGTGTACCGCCCCTCCCCTTTTATCTAAAGTTTAGATGTGTAAAAATTTTATTCTAGCCATTCCTATGGAGGTTCTTAATACCTTTACTTAACTTATATACTATGTTACTTCTTAATAAGAAAAAAAAATTGGATGTGGGGAGACTTCAAACCTGGCGGTTATTGTGGTTCACAGTGTAATATAACGCAGATCATACAAACATGTAAACTAAAATTAAAATCTCGTTTTATTAGTCTAGGTCGATATTTAGTTTTATGGTTAACTTTCCGAAGATATTTTTTTTTTGGAATTGTCGGATGCGTGCGCCATTTTTTATTTAATCTCGAAATAAGATTGAAATTTGAACAATAATAACTAACAGTTTCATAAGGAGTTATTAGATTGTAAGTTAATAATTTAATCATTATTACATTAATAGATTATTTCTTAGATTTCTTTAACAATTTAATTTATATTTAATTTTAGCTTAAATGAAATAATAAATTTAAAAAAAACTTAAGTCTTTAACGCTAAGCCTTACTATTTATTTTTTTATATAGATAATTATATCAAAAACTGTACTAATAGTTTATGATAAAACTATAAATAGTCTAAATGAACTTAAATAAATTATTAAAAATTTTTGTCTAAAATTTGTAAAAGGCTTAAATAAACACTATTACAAAGTAATAATAGAATATGCATTATATATACAATCTATAGAGGGGTTGGAATTGTTTTGAATTTGTCCGTTGATGTACGCATGCGCAAATTCTTGGCAGTCAAAACAAATCGTTTTTGGTTAATTTTTGGCTGGACTTCGTATGAAACTTCTGAAGATGTGGTCAAAATCTTTGTATTTTAGCATGTTAAACGGTAGTGATCAATTAGATTACAAGAAGAAATTAACATTAGCAAACAAGGAAACGTTACCGGACCAGTATCTAATCGATAAACGTTCGAACTGAAGCCAATAAGACTGCTGTTACTAGTAAACTGTGTCAATGGAACCAAGTAAAGAAAAAGGTTGAAGCATCATCATTGCAAAATATATCCTTACATAGACCAAAATGTAATGATTTACCATGTGAAATAAGATCAGCTAAAAGTACTGTAGAAATTATTCCATCAATGCAGAAGAATCCGTAAAAAATTTGGGTCTAGTTCAAGAACTACCAAAGGTTATGTCTAAAGCAGCATATTTTAATTACGTAAATGTCTTAGAAAAATACTGACGGTATATTGACATCTGATGAGACAGAAGAAAATCTATGTCCAGAACCTTTAACAAGTCTGTTTGATTGATTGAAGCAATTAATTTTGATGATTCTATTTTAATAGAGAGATGTTTTTTAAAATACAAAAAATACAAATTAACTGACACCTCAAGTTCATTTGATTTTTTTACCTGAAATTACTAAACTGCAGAGTTTATCCAGTACATTGAAAACTCACTGAGCAGGAAGAATTACAGCCTCTAATTTTTATGAAGTTATGCATTTCAAATATAACAACTCAAGTAAGTCATTGCTTAATAAGCTAATTTGTTATACAAAAGCATATAACACACCTTCCTTAACTTATGGCAAAGAAATGGAAAGTAACACTATGAAACCATTATGAAAGAAAAACACAAAAACTTCCAATTGACAACTTCAGACCTTCGCATTTTATACAATAAACCATACTTAGGAGCTTCGCCTGACTCTATAGTAAGCTGTTCTTGCCATACTGTCGGTTTGCTAGAAATAAAATGTCCATTCAACTATCGAAATGATTTAGTGAATTGGGAAACAGATAAAAATTTCTCTATTGATTCATTTGAAAACATGAAGAAAAATCTTAAATATAAGGCACAAGTGCAGGGTTAACTATATGTTCTAAATAAAGAATATTGTGATTTTTTTGTTTGGGCTTCAAATCATTATTTATTAGTTCGAGTTACAAGAGACTTGAAGTTTAATGATGAAATGATGCCTTTGCTCTGGAAATTATTCATTGAGTGTTTACCTCCTGAAGTTGTTACATACAAAAATGATGTATGTTTAGACAATGAACAAAAGTATTACTGTATTTATAAAAGACCTTGTTTTGAACCAATGATAGCATGTGATAAACCAGGGTGTAAAGTTGAGTGGTTTCATTATTCTTGTGTGAAAAGTACACAAGCTCCAGTTGGTTCCTGGATATGCAACAGTTGCATGAAATAAAATTATGTTTAATAGGGTTCTTCTGTCTACACGATTATTTTGCAATATATTTCGGCTTATAAAAAACGTTTATTTTCATAGCCACATATTGTTAAAAACAGGATTTGGTATTTAATTTTGCCTTTGAAATGATTTTTTTAAAGATTTAGACATTCATTTATCAATTCTTTTATAAAGCTTCAAATATTTTCCTTTTTTTTCCATTAAACTTTATTTTTTATTTTAAAACTTTTTTTTGAAAGACCTTAAAGGTTTAAGGATATTTTGGTATATGAGTTAAAGTTACTTATGATATTTTATGCTAGTTCTCATAAAAAAGTTTTGTAAAATATTTCCTTGTCAAAATAATGTTTACAAAATCGAAGTAATTTTTTTTTATATTGATTGTGTCTACAATTAGAGATAATGTGTCTTTTTTGTGCTAATCTTGTTACTTTTTAAAAAGTTTTTGAAGATTTCTTTTTTTTTTTGTGTGGCTAAATGTCAGATTTTGTGTAGTTGCAATTCTTTATTTGACCAGTAAAAGTGTACTAAAGATAGCAAAATACACAAAGCTCTGTTGTTAACAAATAATTATTGACTTTGTTTTATCAAAACCTTACTTAATTGCCTTCATTTACTTTTTTTTTTAAGTTGCTCGGACTAAAATACAATTTATCTTTATGCGGCATTAACATTAATTTCTGCAAGTTCTGGTATATTCTTGTCTTATAATAAGATGTTATAATTATATAACAAGGTTTGAAAACTACCCTTTTATTCCTGATAGATTTACGCTTACACCAAATACATTCAATAGCCTTCTGTAAATTTGCTTAATTTCTTATTGATTATGTTTTGCTGGGAAAAAAAAATCACTACTGTTTAACATGGTAAAATACAAAAATTTTTACCACATCTTCAGAAGTTTAATACGAAGTCCAGCAAAAAATTAACCCACAACAATTTGTTTTGACAGCCAAGAATTTGTGCATGCGTACATCAACGGACAAACTCAAAACAATTCTAACCCGTCTATATTGTCATTGTATATACAATGACAATATATATTGTATACACGAAGACAAAAGTGTTATACAACTTTTATTGTTATGTTATGTTATACAAGACAATAGTATTGTCATTGTATATTCTATGACAATAAGAAATGTATGAGTTAGTAATAAGAAAAAGCATTCCAAGAGAATAACATCTAGTCAAATTCTATATCTAAAATGTATAATTTTTCATTTATTTGGTTGATTGTTGTTATTTTTAATGACACTTTCTTTTTTATTTTTGGTGTTATTTGTTTTTGTTATATGTTTATACTTTTACAAAAAAACACGCTCCCCCAACCCAAATCTGTAGTTGATGTGTCAGTACTCTCCTTCATGTTCTACCTATTATATATATATATATATATATATATATATATATATATATATATATATATATATATATATATATATATATATATATATATATATATATATATATATATATATATAATAGGTAGAACATGCAGGAGAGTACTGACACATCAACTACAGGTTTGGGTTGGTGGAGCGTGTTATTTTGTAAAATATAAATATATATACATCTATATATATACATATATATATATATATATATATATATATATATATATATATATATATATATATATACATATATATATATATATATATATATATATATATATATATAATTTTAAAGATTGCATCAAAAAATGAGTTGTCCGTTAAAATATTTGAAAGTTTTTTTTTAGATATCTTATCAAGTATTGTTTTAATAATTTATTTTTTTGTATTGATGAATTATTTGCTTTTCAATCCTTTTGAATTTTACACAATTGATCTAATCATTCCAAAACATTGATGTTATTTATTTCAATGTATACCTTTGTTTTCTTAGCGGTATGTTTTGGATTGTTATCCTGCTGAAGTATGAAATCGCTTTCCATTCTCAATTTTTGAGTATATGGTTGCAAGTTAGCTTTGAGAATTTCACAATAAATTGAAGCATCCATTTTGTTATCAATAGATGTAAATTTCATTACTTCTTTTCAACTCATACTACCCCAAACCATCACATTTCCTCCCTCATGCATTACACTACCTCTCAAACAACTCAATTAATGTGGAAGTACATTAAGTTTTATTATTTTCTAAAATAATGACTAGAAAGTTTTTTAATTAATAGTGTTGTTTTTTTTTAACATTTTTTTAAAACATGCGCGGAGTGTTGCTATATCAACTATATTATAGTCTGCTGCTACAAGGGAGTGTTGCTACATCGACTATCTTATAGTCTTACTCACAACAGAATGCTGCTACATCAACTATCTTACAGCTTGGCTCGCAATGGAGTATATTATAGCATGACTCACAAGAGAGTGCCGCTACATTGGCTGAGGGTTTGGTTAGGTCAGGCAGTCTGTCATTTAAGAAAGAAAAATTATTTAAGTTTTGAAACTTTTTCTGGTCTGGTTTTCTTTGCGCTCTCTTTAAAACTACAGTTTATGAAAGAAACTTTTCGACGACCATTCAAGACTATCTATCTATCTATCTATCTATCTATCTATCTCTCTCTCTCTCTCTCTCTCTCTCTCTCTCTCTCTCTCTCTCTCTCTCTCTCTCTCTCTATATATATATATATATATATATATATATATATATATATATATATATATATATATATATATATATATATATTTATATATATATATATATATTGTATTTTGTTTACAACATGTTGTAGTTTCAAAAAATTATGTTAGTTTTTGTCATTCTTCTTTTGTCATTTTTAAAAACTTGAAATTAGTTTTAAAAATGACAAAAGAAGAAGATATAAGAGAAAAAATTATGCGCAAATATTTACCTAATATAATGATATAATAATAATAAAATCCTAATAGTAGCCACAATTCTATAGCAAAATCGTTGCAAATACATTCATACACTGTTAGTCGTGTTATTCAACTTTTTTCTCAAACAAAATCGATCAAACGCAAATCTGGTGTTTTAAAATGCTAACTAAAATGCATCTCCTAAATTTCTTACATATATATTATAATATACAGTATTTGTTTGTATATTTTTTTTTTATTTATCTTTTGTTTTTTTCTTCTTCTTATGTGTTTTAGTTTTATTTTATTTTTTTTGTGTGTGTTTTCAATTTATTTACACACACACACAAAAAAAAAAGAGTTTTGCTTTATTAAATTTTTATTTTTCTTTAAAAATTAAAGTGTTTTTTTATTTTTATTTCAATGAGTGACTAAAGGGGCTCTATGAAAAGGTTGTGACGATAAACGCATCATCCTTACCTTCTTTGAGTCCCTGACTGATTATAACAGTATATATATATATATATATATATATATATATATATATATATATATATATATATATATATATATATATATATATATATATATATATATATATATATATATATATATATATATATATATATATATATATATATATATATATATATATATATATATATATATATATATATATATATATATATATATATATATATATATATATATATATATGTTTATATACAACACACACACACACACACACATACACACACACACACACACACACACATATATATATACACACACACACACATATATATGTATATGCATACGTATATACATATATTACATACGTATATGAGTATATTATGATTCATATGTATGTATACATACTGTATGTCATACATATGTAACATATGTATGTATATATATTATGATATGTAGATATGTATACATATCATAATGATATGTATGTAATAGATATTATTATATATAATACATACATATTGTTGTATATATACATAATGTATGTATAAATATGTTACATATGATATGTATGTACATGCATACATATCATATGTAGCATATGTATACATACATTATGTATGTATACAATGATATATATTTACTACATATGTATTATATATAATAATATGAATGTATGTATATTATTAGTATTTACACATATTCTTACATATATATTAGGTACATGACATGAAATTTTTAAATTGATTAAATACTAGATTGTTATATATCATTGGAAAGGTCTTCAATTCAATTTTTTTACCATTAAAGTATTTTAATGGTGAAAAAATTATCAAATTATATATATATATATATATATATATATATATATATATATATATATATATATATATATATATATATATATATATATTGATCCCTGCCCTAACCCAAACCCTTTGATGTGTTATCATCACCTTGCGAGTTGTCCCTAAATCAGTCGATATATATACTGAAGCTCTTGCCTATCCTTAAAGCAGTGTGATGTCTTAGCGTTAAACAAAGTATGCAATATATCTTTTTAGTACTGTTAGTCCGATATGGGAGTCCAAAAAAAATTATCCAAATAGCATATATCATGGCCTACTTAAATACACGGCCTTCTATTCTGCTTAAATCGAAAAAAATAGAAGGCCAGTATATTCCATTATATGGACAAACTTTCTCAAAATACTTTGAATATTGCGCTATAAATGTTAAGTAAGTATATCTGGAACAGGATAAAAATTTTCGCATTAGATTAATTGACATCTCTACTAAACTTCAACAACTTTGTATTGTTATTTGTGGCTACTTTTTAATTATTAATAATAATAATGGTTAATAAATGTTGTGTTGTCGGTTGTACCTCAAATTATAATGGTGGTGAAGTAATACCAGTCTTTGGTTTTCCAAAAGATGATGACTTGAGAAAGTTATGGATTAGATTTGTAAATAGAAGTTTTTGGATTGTCTCTAAATCATCTGTGATTTGCTTAAAACATTTTGATGAAAGTTTAGTACACAAAGGAGCATCAGAAAAACGATTTCGTTTGTTGTATAATTTGAAGCCTGTTCCTACAATATACCCGGCCAGCATTGCAATCACCAACTAAAAGAATTTTTCAAGAAGATGAATATCAGAAGTTTTTGTCAAATGATATTATTGAAGATCTTAATTCTCTTTTTGTTGCTGATTCACCAATAGGATATTCATTTTCCAAATTCGATGATTGTGTCGTGTTCCATAAAATTATTCAAAATGAACTACACATACCTGAAATTGCTGAATGTATTCGTATTGACAAAAATCTTCATGTCAAACTTTTTTATAAAAATCTTCCAGTTTCTTTGCCACCTTGGCTCAGAGTAACCCATCAATGTATGTTAAAGAGAAGGAGTATGCTGGAAAACTTCAATTCACATTTTAGCATCGAAAAAGAAAAGTTGTCTTCCATTCTTGAAGAACTTAAAAGTCACCAAATAATAAAAAATCAAATTTATTTTTCAAATATGCTTCAGTTTGCCTTGATGTTGCGTTACACATCATTGCAAACTTATCATTTACTGCTGAAGGAATTCCCTCTTCCATCTATATCACTGTTAGGCAAGCTTAAAGCAGGTGAAATTGATTCTATGAAAGTTTTGAAATTATTACATGAAAATGGGAGCTTTTCAAATGATCTTATAATAATTTTTGATGAAATGTATTTGCAAAAATGTGCAGAATATTCTGGTGGAGATGTAATTGGGATTAGTGAAGAAAATGAATGTTATAGAAGCATTGTTTCTTTCATGGTAGTTGGTATAAAAGAAAACACCTCTTGTGTCATCAAAGCAATTCCAATTATAAAATTAAACAGTGATTGGTTGAAAACTGAAATTCTCAGCTTGATTCAATCTTTAATAAAATATAGTTTTAATGTTCGAGGTGTTGTTTGTGACAATCATGCTTCAAATGTTTCCTCTTTTACAAAATTGCTTGATGCACATGGTAAAAAACCAGATGATTTGTTTATTAATGTACAATCATAAAAAATTTACCTATTCTTTGACACAGTGTATCTGATTAAAAACATTCTAAACAACTTACTAAATAAAAAAAGGTTTATTTTTCCAGAATTTCATTTTTCAGCTTTTAAAAATGAAATTCACGTTCAACCAGGAGAAATATCATGAAAATATTACATGATGTATTAGAAAAGGACAGTCTGTTGGATGCAAGTTTGAAAAAAGCACCAAAAATAAATAGCAAAGTTGTCCATTCTGGAAACTACAAGCAAAATGTCACTGTTGCTTTAGGTATCTTACATGAAGCTTCAGCAGCAGCAATAAAATCATATTTTCCCAACCGTTTAAATATTGCATCTTTCCTAACTCTTTTTAATAAATGATGGACAATTACAAATTCAAAAAATCAGTTTTCTAATAACTGTCTTGGAAATGCTGCTATTATTAATGATAAAAAACCTGAGTTTTTTCGAGCTTTCGCTGAATGGTTAAATAAATGGAAAAACACCAAAATCCCAAATTTTGAGAAATATACATTATCTCCTCAAACATCATCAGCGCTACAAAGAACTTTATTATGTCAAGCTTCTTTAATAGAAGATCTGTTGGAAGATAATTATAAATTTATATTGACTGCTCATTTTCAAAGTGATCCGTTAGAAAGAAGATTTGGACAATACCGCCAAATGAGTGGTGGCAAGTTTCTTGTCAGTTTGAAAGATGTTATCTATAGTGAGAAGATAATCCAAATAAAAAGTTTAATAAAAGAAGGAATTAAAATATTTGAAAATGATATTAATGATGTTCAAGATACACAACATGCTAGATCCTTGATGGATCAGATCAAAGAAAGAGATTATGATTGTGTGAATTTATCAGATGATTCACGTGAAGTTGCTACTTATATTGCTGGTTTTATTGCCAAAAAACTGATTAAGAAGTTTAAAATATGTTGCAAGTTGCTTTGTAGTCATTGTCAACATTGTCAACAGGAGTCGAATGACTATAGTTATTTAGATAAATTGTCCAGAGGTGAGCTAACAACTCCATCACTAGCCCTTTTAGAATATGTCTGTGATAGTTTTGCTATGTTAGATCATGTATTTGATGTTATTTATCGATCTCAAATGCAACACCGTAAAGCAGCAAAGTTAGTTCTTGGCAGTAGAGAAAGTTACCAACCATTTTTATGTTCAAATCACCAAAATTGTGGAAAGGAAATTATACACACTGTTATTTCAAATATTTATTTTAATAACATCAGAAAGGGAGTCAGTGATTCTATTGTTGCAGATAACATTGTTGCCTTTAAAAAAAGACAGAGAAAAAAATAAGAATCTTTTGTTTCACATTTTTAAACAGTTTGTGTAAAAAATTTTTAAATACTTTTAAAGCTTACTTTCGAGAATTTGTGTATTCTTATTTCTTGTACAGTCCTTGAATATCTTAAAAATTCTACTGACAAATATAACCCATGTCTTTCTATAATCATTTAAGTAATATATAATTATGAAGGTTAATAAATGTTGTGTTGTTTTCAATAAAAATATTTATCAATCATGATTACTATTTATTACTGAAAAGAAACCTAAAAAAAAGCCTAAAATTTTAGAAAGTTTGGTGAAGTATAGTATATACTTCAATTAAGTCAACGCAAATTTTTTTATCCTGTGCCAGATTTACTTACTTGAAATTTATAGCTCAATAATTAAAATATTTTGAGAAAGATTGTCCATCCAACAAAATATGCTTTTTTTAACTGGCCTTCTATTTTTTTCCGGTTTAAGCAGAATAGAAGGCCGTGTATTTAAGTAGGCCATGTATGTATATACATATTTATTTATTTTTTAAATTAAAAATATTTTTAAAAAGTAAAATCTGGGTTTATCACTGCTAATTTGCAGTAGCAACCTCTCGTGCACGTTTCTTTAGTTATACTTACTTGATAGTAAAAAATTCAGACATGGATAAAAGAGAATTAGAATTGAACCAATCTTCCGAAGTAATTACATTGACAAAAGTAAATGGTATGTTTAATTCAGATTCGTCTAATATTTTTTATGTGGATTACTTTTCTGCTTACTCTGATTGGAAGTAATTGTTGTTATTTTACAAACCTTTTAGTTAAACAATTTTGAAATCACAAATTTTATTTTGAGTTGAAATATTATACAGTACAATCTCTCGATTTAGAGAGATTTTTAAATTATTTAAAGACTTTGCATTTAATCGAATTAAGGAGATTTGAATTAGAGTGATTGTACTGTATTTAGCTTTTTGTATATTTAAATACTTTAAGGGTTACTCCATATAAAATTATATAGTTTTTTTAAAAGCTCCACAGTGTCAGTGTTCCACAGACTTTCTTTAAATTTCAACACCCACAGAAAAAAAAATATTACAAAAAAATGCAATCCTAAAAATTTCATACTCGGTTTTTTATTTCATTTCATAATTATGATTGAACATATAAGAGTTATGATTGAACATTACCATACAAGAAATAAGTTTATAAATTTTTTATCTTGAATTAACATATATCAAACGTAAATATGTTTATATATATCAACGTAAATATGTTTATTGCAACTGACTGGTTTACAACAGTTTTGCATTGATGTGCAATGTATAAATGCTGTTAATATAGTAGTATGTTTAAAGATGTTTCTTTTTGGGATTGCATCACACATTTATTTATTTATAACTTAGAGTTAAACTCTAATATTTTTTAATCATTTTTTTTAGAATTAATTTTATTGATATTGATTTTCGAAATTTAAAACAAGAAATACACATAAACCAACTACTAGAGCTATCTTGATGAAGAGGTCGAAGAAACACTTTATAGGGCTTTTTTCTGTTTTTATATTTTTGTAGCAGATTTTTTTTTTTTTGTGTCTGTTAATTTTTGTTGGTTTTTTTATATAGAAAATAATTTATTTGAAAATTTGTAAATGACATTTGAAATTTTCTATTTTATTAACAGAAGACTTTTTAATAAATGTCTGAATCTTTTTTTTCTTCGCCTGCATCCCCGGTTTAAATAAATTACGAAAATCATGAAATAAATTAATTAGATTTAAATAAATTAATTATGTAATAAAGCTATGTAATACTTAAATGTGCGCAAGAGAGCAAATAATCTCATACTTCTATTTTAAATTTAAATCTTGTTGTACTTTATGGAATATCAAACTTTATCATCAATTATTTTATTTTGGTTCACTATTTTATTTAAATTATGTTGTGAGTCTAACAACAACAAATCGTTTTCAACAAATAATGACTTTCTACTCGTCATTTTCATAAATAAAAGTATAAAATATATTCATAAATAAATTTATCTCAGATAAACATAATTATTAAAACAGATAACAGTGAAACTGCGAACTTGTTTAGTGAACTTTAATATATTAATTAACTCAAGTCATTAAGCTGCGTCCTGCTTTTTTAGCGACGGGTTCGTTATTCTTAACGTTCTCAGCAAACTTATGATTTCTTTTTTTGATGGTGATCAAGGGTCTAAGAAATAATCTAATTTCTTTTTGTAAAGCACTTTTTCCCCCGTTATTTGTTTGACGACATTTCACTGCCTCCGGCTGGACATTAATTTTATTTTCTTGGTATTTTTTCAAAGACGTGTATAGATAGTTATTCTTTCAGCTAATTTGCTGCGTACCGAATGTATGTAAATTTATTGTAAGTAAACTCGAACTCGTTTTTTCAACTCTTTCTTTAAATTTTTTTAATGCCAAGTAAAAGTGATTTATCTCCAACAGCGATTTTGGAACGTATAGTTTCAAATGAACTTGATAGTGCTTCGAAAGCTTTGTCCTTCAATGTATCATCTTTTTCACAAATGTTCGAAGCTTCAACATTGTTAGCAACATTACTGGTGCTTTCATTTAACTCTATACATAAATTCATTTCAAAATTATTTTTGCATATATTGTTATCGGTGTTTTCATAAAACTCTCTTGGTGAACTCTTCAATTTGCACTATTTCAGCAAGAAAATATCTTGCTGAAATAGTGCAATTTCAGCAAGATATTTTCTTTGGTCAATGTTGAAAATCGGCATAAAGTTCAAACTGTTTGAAATGCCATTAGATCATAGCACAAATTGATGTTTACACGGAGCGCCATTTCCCCCGACTAGACATTCGCATATTCCAATATTCATATCTACCGTATAATTTTTTTTTCCAGACGCACTAGGAACAACAAATATTTTGCTTCCGATATTTTGTGTATTAACATTGTACTAATATGCTCGGTGGATGGCTTTACAAATCCGATTACTCCTTTCTTTTTTTGGGGTTTACCAAAGTATCGAGGAGTATTATAGCTATCAAAAGATCCACTAGCAGCAGATAACATTTTATTTTTATAACGTTGGTCTAATTCATCAGTAAATCTGTCAAATAGTGCGTTAACATTATATGCTCTTACTCTTTGCTAAATTAAGTCTTTCATAACTAAAAATTGCGCCTCGGTGTAATTGTTAGTGTTGTTACCACGTGTATTAGGAATTTCAAAACATAGTGTAGTCGAATCATTTTTCCCAAAGCAATACGTAAGGCGTTTTGAAAAAAAGTAACGAAATTAAAAGCAGAAATTATTTTAAAGCGTTTTTCGAAACTAGTGATTTTTATAAACTTTTTTATAATTTTTTTAAAATAATTATTTTGTAACGTTTGTTATCATTTATATTAGCTTATTTTGTAAAAAAAGTTGATTTTGATTTTTTTGAAGTAAAGGCGTTTTGAAAAACGGCTGTAGTGTTCGTCTGCGCAATTTTTATTTTAAAAAATAAATAAAATTATACCCCGAATGCTGAAAGGCTTATCTCTCTAACAATGTATGATTGTCTGATAGGTTTATTTATTACCATCTTTTTAGAAATAAAATTGTTAAGATAAGTTCAAAGTTTTGTCACTTTACCCTATTGGTATTACTTCAAAGAGATACATTACAAATTTGTTGTTGTCGTATCTCATTACCTAGATGTTGCAACCTTTAAGACTTCTTGATTTCTTTCGCAGTATTTATTTAAATATGTTTCAGCTTCTTTTTCATTTGTAAGTAATGAAGAAATATCTGCCTTGAAACATTGAGTTGTCCCCTCAACAGCATTGATTTTAATATTAGCAAATGCAAACAACTTTAACGCAGTTTCGAAAAGTTCACTTGTGTTTTTTAGACCATTAAATTTCAAGTTTGATACAAGCGATGCAATTAAAAGTGGTTCACTTATGTCAACGTTTTCGCTAGTATGAGCTATATTTGCTAAGCCTTCTTCTACTTGAATAAATTTATCTCCTTCTCCGTTGTCAAATATATTTTTCAAGGTACTCATAGTTATCACACTATTAAAATCACTACTAAAAATAATATCACTATTAAAAATCAATAAAGATAAAATTAGCTTCTGCTCAATGAACAAAGTGCTGAATTATAGAACATAGCCCAGGACCCTTAATGTAATGACCCGTACCCCTAAGGGGTACGGGTCATTACATTTTTGCACCGGGACAATTATGACCCCCCCCTAAAATTAATATCACAGCGACACTGTGTGCAAAACTAAACATTCATCCCTGAATGTGTTGCACAACTACACTACACATTCAACACTGAATGAATAGCAATCTGTTTTCATTGACATAATAAAACTATCAAAACAAAAGTCTAACAAGTCTTTTATTTCTATATAGTTGTTACATTCCATTGCAAAAGTCGACAAAGTTAAATTATTTATTACGTTCTGTTTAAGGCCTAATTGCTTTAGCCAAAAATCCCACAACCAAAATACAAACATATATAACACATATAACACATATATAACACAACAACATTTACCACTTACCAAACAATATTATAAACAATTTTAAAACAAACCAAAAAAGTCATTTATTTTAAAATTTTAAAGTTACAAGCATTAAGTCATCAAAAAATAAATTTGCGTGATATTGAGTTATATTAAGATATTGAGATTAATTGTTCACTTTTTATGACATTTTTTTCATTAATAAATATCCTATTCAGAAATATTTACTTATTTAAGTTATAAACAATTTAAAATGATCCACAATTTCTACAAAAAAATTTAATTAAATTTAAATTAATTTTCTTTGATTTATGTATGCTTTCTCAGTTGCTCTAAAATAAGGTGAATAGATGGCCAACAATCAGCCTAATAATTGCATTTTTAGCCTGTGGCATCAGACCCATAACTATTAAAAATAAAACAGAATTTCGCAAAGAAAATGAAAAACGATAATCATATTTAGTCGTCAAATAACTTCGCCATCGTCATAACTTTCGTTTTCATCCTGAAGTTTCGTCAGCCCTACTAACAAAAGAAAACAAATCTACTTAATAATCAGAAATTTATTTATTATATATATATATATATATATATATATATATATATATATATATATATATATATATATATATAATTTTTCTCGTCTTTTACAATTTTCCTCGTCTTTTACAAATTTATATATATATATATATATATATATATATATATATATATATATTTATATATATATACATACATGATATTACTTTTTTTGTTTTTATAAAGTTTAATGTTAATTCTTATATTTTTTTTAAAAATATCAAGTTCCCTTTTACTTTTCCCATGTAACTAACAACTTTTTTGCAAAAGTTTTATCGATTACAACATCTAAGATAACTAGTTAATATTTGGTTGCGTGTTCTTAATTATTTTTAACATCGACTAATCTTTTGGCCATGCTGTTAACCAATTTATTGCATGTTAATGGAGAAATAGAGTTCCATGATACTTGTACAGCTTCCCACAGATCCTTTTTGTTCATAGGCTTTTCCTCGTCTTTTACAATTTTCCATAAATTTTCAATTGGATTTAAATCTGCCAATTGTGCTGGCCAATCCAATTGTTATATGCCATTATTTTGGAACCATCTCTTAGTGATGTTTTGGATCATTATCATTATCGAGTATTGGCACGTTGTCATCAGCATAAGGAAGCATTATTTCTTGAAGTATTTTAGTATAAATATCAGCTGTCGTGTCTGTTTAAAAAAAAAAGGATCAATACCAAATGATGAGAAACATCCACACTTTTGGTATTGATACTTTTTTGCAACCTCTAGATTCAACACACTTTAGTGTTTTAAGAGCATTTTGAACCATTCCAACAGAACGCTTAATTATTCTTGAAATCTCTCTATATGACTTTCAACTGTTTTTAATTCGTTGAATTACTAATAGCTCAGCTGAGGTGCAATGAGACTTTCTAGCCATAATATCCTAATTTAAAACTGTTTTTTGAGTTATTTTGCTAACAAACACAATAACATTACAATCTAATTTTTAAAAATAATTACTGGTTTAAAATCCAAAGGTAATACCTTCAATTTCAACAATATTTTTTACTTTATTTGTAAATAATTAACTTATATATTAGTAATATAATGTATTAGTACATTGTAAATATTTAACTGAACATACATATTTAATAAAATATACATTATAATTTTACTCAGTGGCTTTAGAATGTAATAGCAGTTTGATACGTTGGCTAAACCAAACATATCAAACTGCTAGAGTTTGGGATTTGAGGGGGAGGGGTAGATGTAACCGTCTTTGACTAAATATGAAGGAGGCTGGCAATTCTTTTCCTACGCCTGTGGTATTAACTGATAACAACATTAAACTTTATAAAAACAAAAAAAGTGAATCAGTTATCATCAATAAGTGTGAATAAAATGTATTTCTCTCTCTCTCTCACTATATATATATATATATATATATATATATATATATATATATATATATATATTTACATTTCATGATTGTCAATAGAAGGAAAAGTGAAATACAATATAAAGCTAAATTATTTTGCATACGTTATAGTTTGTTTAAATTTTTATTGAGAACTTTCAGATAGACTGTTGCAGTAATAAAGTTGAGAGTTTACAATGCCACAGGCAAATACTTTTGCAGCATCTTTGGTAAGATATGGACGAATATAGTGAAGTGTTTAGCAAGTGTTTTGTAATTAAACAAAAAATTTTATGTGCTGGTCCATAGAGAATGTTATATATAATACATAATATATATATACATAATATACATATACATATATATACATATATATATATATATATATATATATATATATATATATATATATATATTTATATATATATATATATATATATATATATATATATATATATATATATATATTTAAATAACTTTAAAAAGTATTCTACACAATAGAGTGCTCAATATTCTCAAAAGAACAGAGCAATTATATATTAGTAGAAAATCACTTAACAAAAATTTTTTCCATTTTACGCTGTGTTTTATCAACAAAGATTCATCAGAAATGAATGATCAAATAAATAAAACTTCAATTTATACCAAAAATTAATATTAATAATGTAAATTAATATTTACATTAACTACCCTTTTTAAAAAAACATTAAAAAAAATAGCATAAGTAATCATTTCTAAAGAATTCTTTTTATAATAGTGTCAGCAAATTCCACAAATGTGTGAAAATTTAAAGTAGTTAAGACATTTGCAACTTCCTGCAATTTAATTTTTGGTATAAATTGAAGTTTTATTTATTTGATCATTCATTTCTGATGAATCTTTGTTGATGAAACACAGTGTAAAATGAAAAAAATTTTTGTTAAGCGATGTTCTACTAATATATATATATATATATATATATATATATATATATATATATATATATATATATATATATATATATATATATATATTATATAAAGTTATAGTTGAATCATAAAGTTATATTTGAATTTTATTTATTGTTAACTTCAACCTGTTTGTTGGCCAAACTTTTAATAACCCAAACCAAATACTATTTTAAAATTAGTCTGTATACATCACTGATATGTTATTTTTCAATAAATGTAATATATGTTATTTTTCAGCAAATGCTATTTTATCACAAACCTTCATTGCCCAGGTTTCACTGCCAACTATCAGAATACTCTGAACAGATGTATAGCTTTGCTTCAATCTTTATTGATGAACCTTTTTGTTAATCGCTTATTTGAATACGCTATTATAATTTAAAGCGTTTATAACTTGTTAGTGTAAATATGTCATAACTATTTTGCAGATAATTATCCCAAGGTTATTATCCCGAGTTTTGTTAATTACGATAAGTTGTATATATAAATTGTAAAATAACACGTATCAAACAGAGTTCTTAAATGTAAATATAGTTGTTATTTTTTCACTTTTGATATTAGAAGTGCAGATAATAATGGTATATCTTAGGTATATCTCCTCTTAACCTTAATGCTTCTTATGTTCAGCTGACCCATTTGTAATAAAATTTACCTTATCAGTATTTACCAAAAAAAATATTATATAATCAAAACAAATGATATTAATTAAACCTTGTATACCACTACATTCTTTATGAAACTAGTGTTTACAAACTGTACAAACAATAGTTTGCTCCAACTTCTTTCCTACACATGACCATTTTCTGGTGTTTTGATTGCTCATAAAAGCATAAAATCGCTCTCACTCTCCATCTTTTGTTTTAATTGCTGTTGTGATATTTTCATACATAGCTACAATAAGATACACATTTAACACCTAAATATCTCAATACCTACTACACCACCTTTCTAGATGTAGTGATGATGATTCTAAAGGTTTTTCTCCAAATCTAAATCCCAAAGATCCATCCATTACATCTTTAACTTTTATTATTATTTTTTTTTTAACTTGACTTACAATAAAAATTGCACCTGTTTTTATCTTTCCTGTCCAAAAATCAAATTACATATCATCAATAAATACAATGCTTTTATTTTGTTTGCAACAGTTCTTTCTTAAATGCTAATTATCTGATAAAACAGTTTTATTCCTGGATATGAACTATAATGTAGTATATATACATATTATATACATATATACATATATATATATATATATATATATATATATATATATATATATATATATATATATATATATATATATATATATGTATATATATATATATATATATATATATATATATATATATATTTGTAATAAATATGTGAAATATATTTATTAAAATTTGCATATATTATATTTGTATATATATATATTATATATATATATATATATATATATATATATATATATATATATATATATATGTATATATATATATATATATATATATATATATATATATATATATATATATATATATATATATATATATATATATTTGTAATAAATATGTGAAATATATTTATTAAAATTTGCATATATTATATTTGTATATATATATATTATATATATATATATATATATATATATATATATATATATATATATATATATATATATATATATATATTATATATTTATATATATTATATATATATATATATATATAATATATATATATATACATATATATATATATATATATATATATATATATATATATATATATATATATATATATATATATATATATATATATATATATATATATATATATATATAACACATCGCTCAATAAGTCCGTAGGATAGCTAATAAAACAACAACATTTTGACATAATTTGATTTTATTCATCAACATAGTCTCCTATTAAGGCGATACAGTCATTCCAGCGCTTTTCTAACTTTTCGATACCATGTTTGTAGAACGATTTATCTTTTCCTTCAAAATATGCTTCAGTTTCGGCGATGACCTCCTCATTCGATCCAAATCTCTTTCCCTGGAGCATCCTTTTGAGATCTGAGAACAGCCAATAATCGCTGGGGGCCAAATCAGGCGAGTATGGTGGATGGGGCAACAATTCGAAGTGTAATTCATTCATTTTTACCATTGTTTTCATTGACTTGTGACACGGTGCATTGTCTTGATGAAAGAGAATTTCTTTCTTCTTCATGTGCGGTCGCTTTTCGTCAATTAAAGCCTTCAATCGTTCCAATAATGCCATGTAATATTCGCTGTTGATCGTTTTACCTTTCTCAAGATAATCAATGAACAATATACCATGGCTATCCCAAAATATGGAGGCCATAACCTTGCCAGCAGAAGTTTGAGCCTTTGGGCGCTTTGGGCGGCTTTCACCCGCTGGTGTCCACTCAGCCGACTGTCGATTTGACTCAGGAGTGAAATGGTGGATCCATGTTTCATCCATTGTGACGTAGCATCGCAAAAAATCCTTTTTATCTCGGTGAAATAGTGCCAGACATGCTTCAGAATCATCGATTCGTTGTTGTTTTTGGTCCGGTGTTAGCAAACGCGGCACCCATTTCGAACAAAGCTTTCTCATACCCAAATGTTCGTGTAATATTGTAAACACACTGCCTTCTGATATCTTTATGGCCTCGGCAATCTCCTTCAATTTCAATTTGCGGTCGGATAAGACGATTTTATGGATTTTTTTGATGTTTTCCTCAGTAACTGCCGAATTTGGGCGACCGGAGCGTTCAGCATCATCGGTGTTTGTACGACCACGTTTAAAGTCAGCAAACCACTTTTCAACCATTTGCCTCGATGGAGAGGAGTCCGAATAACACTTATCAAGCCATTGTTTGGTCTGCACCGTGTTTTTTCCCATCAAAAAGCAATGCTTAATGAGCACACGAAATTCTGATTTTTCCATTTTTTTCAATTCACAAAAGTTGATTCAATCGTTCACACACTAACTTGGTAAATAATGGTCCGATTGTCATGAAACTTTGACAGATATCGTTTGAAGGTTGGTACTTTCTAAAAACAATACGGATTTGGTATTTGTATTGCCATCTATATGTCATCCTACGGACTTATTGAGCGATGTGTTATATATATAAATATATATATATAAATATATATATATATATATATATATATATATATATATATATATATATATATATATATATATATATATATATATATATATATATATATATATATATGTTATTCACATGTATTTCACACATTTAAACCTTCTAATTCATGCATTTTCTTAATTCTAAACTCACCGCGAAAGCATGTTCAGCCAATCTGGTATTTATAATATTTCCGCATGATGTTGTTCGTTTAGTTTCAATATTGTTTCATGCGTTGTTAGTTTAGTTTCAAAGTTAATTTTACCGAGAATGGGAGCCACCGTTTGATTTGGGAGCCACCGTTTACGGAAAAAAAGAACGCGCTGCCGCGTTTCAACTATTGAATACACGATATACTGAATTGGATAAATGACATGCACAATGCTATCATGCGCAAAATTTTGGGAGGTATACAATCCATTTTATAGGAAATTTAAAGAATTTTAAAAATTTCCACTCATTGTGCAGCAAAAAGTTGTACTAATGGTCATTATAAATTATTAAAATGAAATAACGAGCATAGCGTATGTAAGAACAATCTGAAATGTACTTGTAAACCGCCGTTTAGGTTAGAATTTTTTTTGCAGAGTGCAATAATTAGATAGAACCAAGTCAAAATATTTATAAATTACATATTTACCTTATTAAGTATTTTCACTTTAAAATTTAAATTGAAACTCTCTATGTTAAATATATTATTGCTAGCTAATAGCTCACAGTCTTCAACAGTCATAACTTTAAAGTCTTGCCATGTCATTTTGTTTAAAATTATAGAAGCATCAGGTCTATTGAATACTGAATCAACATTTTTAGATAAGCTTCTTTACAAAGAAACAAAAAAAAAAGTGAAAAAATTTATTATCCGTAGCCAATATTAACTTGTAGACAAGATTTTAGAAAAAAATTTAATTGCTTGTTGATTTCGGTAAATGTTTGTTTACCTCCCAAAATTTTGCGCGTGAAAACTGAAAATATTGCGCATGCTAATCATCCAACTCTGGAATCGTGTATTAACTTTAGAAAAGTTTAGACTAATTTCGTACCTAGCAATAACAAAACCATAATATATATTCTGAAATATAAGTTTTTACATTTCATGGTTATTTACTAATAGTACGAGTACTAATCTATGGTAAACACCAATTAAATAATAATCATATAGAAATAATAATCATATAGAAATATTAAAGTAAATTTAACGAGGAGAATTATAATAAAACAAGGTAGGCGCGTTATTTGTACGCGCGTGCAACTAATTTTTTTTTTAGTCGTACGCGTGTATTTAAACATAAGTTATTATTGATAATTTTGACAATTTCACTTGAAATTCTTGTTTAACTTAACCTAATAATTTTTTGTTCAAATTGAATTGATTTATAAACCCAATTTTAAATTCTTTTGTTTTAAAGAATGCCTGCCCAAACCTAAACCCTCAGTAGATGTATGTACACTTCACTGCGCTTATCCCTATTTAAGTCAGTCGATGCATGTACACGTTACTATGCCTGTGTCTTGTGCCATCTACTAAAATTTATTCTCGTGTTACTCGTCATTCAATTAAGTCTCGTCCTTTTTCTGTGACTGTTCCTAAGTGCTCCAAAAACTCTTATTTGTCTAGTTTTTTTCCTCGAACATCACTTCTTTGGGATTCGCTTCCTTCATCTTGCTTTTTCTGATTCATATAATTTGCAACCTTTTAAGTCGACTGCCAATCGTTATCTTGCTCTTCAAACTTCATTTTTTCTCTCCCAGTAACTTCCACCTCTTATAGTGGTTGCTTGCAGCCTTGTTGGAAGCGAAAATGTAAAGAAAAAATAATAATATAACTAAATATAGCGTTATAATTTTGTGAAATCTCAAAAATCAAAGTAGATAAACATTTACAACTAATGACTTCGTAATAACAGTAATACTATTAGATATAGTAATGACAATAATAATGTAGCTAATTTGTCATTACGTTAAGGCGTCATTAATTTAATGACGTTCCAACTTTAGATTCTGAAACCAATTTTCCTTTACTAAGAGTAAAACATTTATTATTAAAGACAAGCTTTGCCAGGTTATATGTAAAATAAATCTCATAAATATTTTTCTGATTATTCTGAATGAAAATTTAATCACAATTTTAAAAAACACAATAAAAAAAAACTATTTAATGAATTAATTTTATTTGCTACGATACAACGATTCCCTAAAGAGTGTTAAAATCTCAACGCAAATCAAATGTAACACCTACTCTCAAAAAAAGAATGTCAGGACTTATTACTACAAGCTGGTGCCTCTAACCTATTCTGTGCAAGGTGACGGTGAGAACTGTCATAGATAAGATTATGAAATACTGTGCACAAAGTCTCAACATCCAACAAAGTGTCATACAACGACTTCTTAAAAAGAATTATGCCTATAGGCATGAATCTTATGAAAAAGTAGTTGTGTGACACTGTGTTAAATGCTTTGGTAAAGTCGGTAAAATTTATGTAAACCAGGTGTAATTGGAGAATAAACGTCCTAGTGGGAATTAATGAAAATGTTGTCCTTCAAGGATGAGTTTTTACATCATTCCTGTTTGTGTTCTTTATTAATGACTTACTAGACTGCATTTATAACCATGACAAATTATACGCCGATGATGGCAACATCACATGAGTTATCGATTGATTTTTCTTTGATAATGAAAAACTGCAAACTAAACCGCCAAATTAACGCGAGTTAGTTGTCACAAAAACTAATTAATAATGCCATAGCTGACATTGAAGGTAACGAATGCAATCTTGTTCCAGCATGCTTTGAGCAAGACCTTGGAGAACTAATATCTAACAACTTCAAAGTCAAAGTACAAGTTAAAGCAGCAGCTTGGGTAGGCAATAAAATGCTTGGTTGTCTCAAAAAAATCATTTCAATGTTGAAGATCTCCAGCTATTTAAATAAACTAGCGCAGGATGTAAGTGATGCACCAACAACAAACTTTTTTAAAAAGTACGATTTTGATGTTACTTAAGTAACATCAAAAGTAACATGAAGATTAACATTGCTGCAGCCAAATTTGGCTGCAGCAATGTCAATCTTCAGCAATGTCAATTTTCAGTAATGTCAACCTTCAGCAATGTCAACCTTCATTAAAGCCAGGTGTCGCTTGCCTTCATAAATATTAAACTTTTTATGAAAAAATTGTGTATATTGTAATAAATATATAAAAATTTGAGATTATTTTTTTCAGCAGCATTTTATCTTTCTAGATAGAAGATCATGCTTTACAAGCCTCTGCAAATGCAGTTTTTTACTAAAAGCTCCCCGAACCTTGAAGTGACAGCTTTAACATTGCGCTTTGTCATTTTATTCAACAAATTCAATTGAAAACTAGGATTGTGAAAACTATTTATTTAAGATTCTCATTCATCTAGTTGAAAAATCAAGAATTGGTAAAAATTAAAATTATGAAATATAAGACTTTATGAATGATATTTTGCATCTTATTAACTTGAAGGAATCTTCATTTTTCACGCCTGAAAAAATTTTAAGTTTTCTGAACCAAAAGTACTCAAAAGAGCTAAGGCCTATTTTCCAATCTAAATGCATTCTAATTCGAATTTAACGCAATGCCAACCCCTATCGCAAAAGGTGAACGACCTTTAAGTAAACTAAAATTGATTTAAAAAAAAATGATTTTAGGGTCACTTTAGAACAGGTGCGTCTATGAGACAAACACTTTGAAAATAAATAAAGTTCAATAATAATTTCAGAGTCTGTTCATTAATCCTAATCAGTAAATGTTAAATGTGTTGCATAAGAGTTTTTCAATTCAGATACGGTTCATGAAAATATGGATGTAAAGTAATGTTATTAGAAATAAAAGCATAGTAATTAACATGTATAATTGTAAATGCTTTTAGTTTAAAAACATGCATGCTTTTAGCGGCGCCTAATTGCTGCTATGCCCCGGCGTCATGAAAGCCCTCGGCCGCCCTGCTTGTTGCACCTCGTGAGACACCTGTTTAATAATTAATCTTAAGAATCATTTATAATAATTAATACGGTAAGTAGTTTTTTAAAGAAGCTTTTATGTTATCCATTTAAAAATATATGGTCAAAATCAAAACGCAAATAGTTATACTATTCTTAAATTTAAATTGTATTATATATGGAGGTCTATGAATGGGTGTAATTGTTAAAAAATGTTAAATAAACAATTTTTCAAATCTTCATGTAAAATACTTCTATTAAATTTATTTAATATTAATATTTTAGATTAAAACTTAAACAAAGCCATAAACTGCAAGCCGAAATAGCTCAGTTGGGAGAGCGTCAGACTGAAGATCTGAAGGTCCCTGGTTCAATCCCGGGTTTCGGCATATGTTTTCTTATACGTATGTAAGAGTTGTAGTATTTTACAACAGTTTTATTTTCACTAAACTTTTGATTTTATGTGGAGCATAGGCGTAGAACGCTCAAGTCCCACCCGGAAATTTGTTGCTGGGGATTTGCCCCACTTGGGAAAGTTCACCAAGCTTTCAAAAATATTTAAAAAATAAAAACCATAACATTACAAATATAACAATTTAAAAACGATTGTAATATTTTCGCAAATACCTATGGTGATTTTCAAAAGTTTAAGCTTTCAAAAGTTTATATTATTTTTCGTATTTCAGAAATTCCACGCTTCTGATGAGTCTCAAGGGAGTTTGAGATCGGTAAAAACGTATCAAAAAGCAAATTAACGGAACAACATAAACTAAAGAGTTGCGTGAGTTAAACGTTCGTTTAATTTTTTTTTTTCTTTGATAACTTTGACAGTATTATTTGCATTAATTATTTAAAAGTTTTTAATTAAAAATCATTTGAATTAAAAAATGTTAGTTTTTGAAGAAATTTTTTTATTGTTCAACAGTACATTGACTTTTAAGTAATAAGTTGTACGATGTTGTATAATGAAGAAGATTAGTGAATACTTTCAAAAAAAGAAAACTAAATTGAAACAGTTGCATTATTTTCTGAATCTCAAAATGCTAATATTTTCTAAGATAATACTCATGAAAGTTTATCATTTGTTCAGTCAGATGATGCAACTGATTCAACCGCTGTTGTTGAGTCGCCGTCTTTTACCTGGACCTTGTTGTTCAAGACAGTCATCTTTAAAAAAAGCTGGAATGAAAAGTATAAATAGGTTTTACATGACCGCGAGAGAGAAAAAGTTTTTTGTTCTGCCTGCATCAAAGCTACCCAAATGAAAATGCCTTTACCTCGTAGTTCAAGAAAAAAAGATTCATACGAAGCTTTTATTTTAGACGGATTTTCTAATTGGAAGAAAGCGTTACAAATTTTTGGTTCTCACGAGCGATCTGAACTCCATAGGGCGTCAGTTAGTATGATCGCCCCAGCATCACTGGAATCGACCGTTATCCAACAGCTTAATCATCGCCAAAATAAAGAAATGATTGATAATCGTACGGCTTTATCAAAAAAATATTTACAACACTTCTTTATTTGGTAATTCCTCAATTTCGTTTAAGAAAAATTTGAATTAACTATCAATCATGAAATTTATTTACTGGATAACTAAATGTTTCTTCTTAATGTATTAGGGAACGCAAGGCCTTGCCATTCGTAGAAAGGTTGAAAATAATTCAAACTTTCACATGCTACTCAAACTACGAGCAGACGATTCTCTGGAACTGAAGAAATGTTTGAATCGTCCTGAAAAGCATAAGTGGCTCTCGCCTGAAATTGAAAACGAAACCCTACAAGATTTTGCTCATGCAACGCTTCGTAAGCTATGCGAAAGTATAAGGGAATCACAATTCTATAGTTTGATGGTCGATGAAACAACGGATATGTCCGCGAAAGAACAAGTTTCGATCTGCATTCGGCGTGTTAATGGAATATTTAAAATTGAGAAGCTTTTTATGGGATTTTACCAAACCGAGAACATCAAGAACGCAACTTTATTAAACTGTTTGATGGACGTTTTGTGTCGATTTAGCCTGTTGATTCAAAATTGTCTGGGCCAATGTTTGACGGATCATCTAACATGTCTGGAAGTATCTATGGATTGTAGACTTCAATGAGGGGGAAAGAGGAGCGGGCAATTCACGTGCACTGCCGCGCTCATAATCTCAACTTGGTAGCACAAGATTCTGTTGAAAATCAAACAGAGATCAGGAATATTATGAGTTTAGTGCAATCATTTATCGCATTTGCCCGTGGATATCCAAAACAATTGACGTGTTTCAATAAATTTCGAAATGTAGAGGATGTAGAAAGCGGAACATCACTGCGGCTGTTTTGCCCCACTCGATGGATCCTTAGAAAACCGTCCATTATATCTATTCATAGTGTTGTTTTTTTGTTTTTTTAACATATTATTTTAAGCAAATTATAATGTTAAACGTTTATTGAAAATTATTTTAGGTATGCAGCTTAATTTTTGCAAAGCAAGAAATACTATCAACACGCTTAAGGAGGTGTTAAAAGAAGCCCGGAGTGATACTCGCTTTAAAGTCTTATGGGATGCAGCCGTTGTAGCAGCAGAATGCAGTTTACTTGACAAAGCAGAGATGCCACGGAAACGTAAAACTACATCAAAATTTACTGGAAGTGGAGTTCCATACTTTGGTACGACTCCAGAGGACCAATACCGCCAGCTTTTCTATGCATCTCTGGATTGTGTTATAATGGGACTTGCGACCCGTTTTGAACCGACTGAGACCACTGAGCATTTAGCAAATGTAGAAAAATTTCTCATTGGTCAGTGCTTGGAAGTTGGATTCGTTGAGGATTTTTACAAAGATGACTTTGAAGATTATAGAAGGCTACAACTCAATCGCGATATATTTGTGGATCATGCAAAATTCAAGAATATTGAACTTATTGATTTTGAATGGGCTTGTAGACCATGATGGTGTCCTTTCTCAATTAATTCCACTGATTCCCAAGTTTGTGAAGCTGGTAAAGATTTTACTATGTATGCCTGTACGTGTGAGCGCTCTTTTTCTTGTCTTCGTAGGCTTATTTGTGATAAAGACTTATTTCTGTTCAATGTCTCAGGAGCGATTGAATCATCTCGCTATTTTAAATTGCCATCACGATATTGTCTACACTCTTGATCTTGATCATTTGATCGATGAGTTTATAATGCGTGCTTCCATACGCATGAACACATTTTACTTGAGAAAACAACTTATATTTTTATGCCTATTTGAAAAAACTTTTTATTTCTTTTAATAGATTTTCAAATTCTACATAATAGTTTATGCCCCATCCGGGAAAACTCAAACTCTACGCCTCTAATGTGGAGTTTAATTCATTGAAAGTAATTCATTTGATTCATTTAAAACATTAAAATTTATAGTTTAAACTTTCATTTAATTGAAAATTATTGTTTTCTTAGTACTTTTTAATTTTTACGGCTTCGTTTTTAATTGCAAAAACATAACAGTTCACGGGTGTCATGCAGGTAAGTAGGGTCTTTTTGCACCTTTACCATCATAATAGAAGTTACGTAGAAATTGTCAAATAAATAACCTACTTTTTAATATCAATAATCTAAATCAACATAGCGTCGGTTAAAAGGAAAAAATCGTAACGGATAAGCTATGATTACGGAATAATATACAAGTTACGGTTACGGAATAATATACAAAGCGAGAAACTTTGTTAAAAAACATAATTTAATTCAACTTTATTACTCATTTATCCATTGCTATATTAACTATGCATATATTACTTGGGGTAGTGCTAAAAAAAGTAAGTTAGAACCCCTCTATCGGCAACAGAAGCATCTTGCACGTGTAATTAATTTTAAAGATCGTTATACTCATGCAAATCCCCTCTTAACTGAAATGAATGTTCTTAATTTATACCAACAAAATGTATTTAATGTTCTTTATTTTATGTTTAAATGTAAAGCAAGTATGACTCCGATATCATTCCATAATTTATATTTGATCAAAAAGAAAACTATATATAACTTAAGAACTGATAATATGATTTACCAACCTTATTCACATACAAAATTTGTAAGATCCTTTATTTCATATCGTGGCACTTTTCTGTGGAACAAAATAGTTTCGAAAAATTTTGATTTTTCTCAGGGTTTGAGAGTTACGCAACTTTTAAAAGTAAACTAAAAAAAATTATAATCTCCCTAGATAACATACTTGTATATTTTTAGGCTCGGTTTTTTTTGTTTTTTTGTTCTTTGTTTTTTTGTTTTTTGTTAATTAAAATATTTTGTAAACGATTTTTAAATACTGTAAACGGTTTTTGACGATTTTTAAATATTGTAAACGGTTCTCGATGACAGGACCACTTGGCCCTCTACGAGTATCCGTGTTCTTATATTTGATCTATTACGATTGATGTATTACGATTATTTTTTATTTTTACTGGAATATATAAGAGCAGAAAAAAAAAAAAAAAGATAAGTTCGGGATAGCTCAGTTAGTTAAAGCGCTGTTAGAGAGTTTCGAATAATTATTGGCCGTACCAACAGGATTGCAGGTTTAACAGGTTGAGTAAATGAAAAAAAAAAAAATTATCAATTGAGAAACATTTTAATTAGACAATAGATAGTCGGTTTTGTTAGGTATGTGACACAAAATTTTTAAATTAATCAAACAGTGGATTGCTATATATTATTGGAAAGACCATAAAATAATATTTTAAAGGTCTTTTAAAATTATCAAAATCGAACAATTCTACAAAAAGTTATAGCGTTTTAAGTACCAAATTTTTGATATATGGATTTTTTGAAGAAACCGTGACCAAATCTTAAGTTTTTCTTAACTTAAAATGTCATAACTTTGTCAATTCTTATCAAAATTCATAAAATTTGGTATCTAAAGAAAGGAGAATAAGGATACATAAAAGACGTATGCGGGGGCGTTAGAAGGGCGTCTATAACACCCTTTAATATTTTCAAAACCTAGGTTGTTTTTTTTAAATAAAATTTTAATCTTTTGTTGAAATTTTGAACTTTTTTTTACGTTTTTTATATTTATATATTTTATGTACTATTCAATATTATTTTATATCATAATATACATTTTAACACTATTTAATGTTCAAATGTTTATTATGATATGCCCTCCCCCAACTACCCTAGCGAAACTCAAGTCAAAAATATGTACCTATTTAGGGTAAGTTAGTAGGGTGTCTGGGGGTAATTTTTTTAAATGAAATTTGGCAGGTAGCAAGAAAAAAGGTTTATATACCTGATGCACAAACAACAAGGAAGTTTTAAACAACAATAAATTCATTATAAACAAAGTTTTACAAAACATTTTCGTGCAGAATTAAAGTAAAACTCTTCTTGTACTCAAAAAAACTTATGTTATTACATATTTCTAAAAATATCACACAGCAAAACATGTTCATATTTTATCACTGATGGTATTGATATTAGTATATAAGCGATACCCCACTATAAGAGACCATCCTTCTTGGTATCGACTTACACAATACTATTGTATAAGTCGATACCGAGAAGAGTAGTCTCGTATCGTGTGGTATCGCTAATTTACTAATGTCGATACTATCAGTATTAGTTCGATACCTATATGATAAAAAGTATGGAATGCTACCAAATGGTCACAATGAAAAAAACAAATTAACCATCATTAGGGAGGGGCATTAAGTTAAAGGGATTCGTTCCTAGCCTCCAATAATCGAAATTTTTTGAAAAGCATTCTCATTTAACATAAGTATAAATTAGTAGTAAAAAATATTTAGTTAATAATGCTATAAGAGGCATATTGAATGATTGTTAGTTTACTTTAGTTGTTAAATGTTGAACACAGAACGAAAGACATACCAGAGGAGAACTACTATACCACACGAGATTTAGTTAAAGTAACAATACCAGAAGAGAAATTAAAATACGGAAGTTATTCCACACAACCAATTAAATTAAAGTAACAATACCAGACAAAAATTAAATTACGGAAGCGATACTACATAATTAATTAAATTAATGTTGCGATACTATTGAAAACATTAAATGATAATTACTATGCGATACAATACCACACAATCTTAGAGAACTTCTATTATACTAAATAAGTCAATTATAAGGACAAGTGGGGCGCGGGAAAAGTGGGACATCTCCAATATTCCTATTAGAAGAGGTCACCAATCAACGTTATCTAATGTTAAAAATGAGATTTTTCCCCATATATCGAGCTGCCTTCCTGCGTGTGGTAAAAACCACCTTTTTGATAAGTACCCTACCTTTTTTGATAAGATTTAAGGGGTGAAGTGGGACCAAGAAAATGAATTAATTTCTAGTTTCTAACACTTTTGTAGAAATTTCTTAAATATTTTGATGAGGGTTACGTGGTTTACGAATTTAATAGTTTTTAATTAATAATTTTTGTTAATATGTTGCTATTTATTCGCTTTCACTACATGATTGTCCCAATTTACTCCAGTAGCACGGTTCCTCTAAAATTAAAAATAGCATATTATAAAGTTTATATTTTATTGTAACCTGCTGTCAATCTTAGGGAATGGAATCAGTGCCCAAAATGATGCTTTATTTGTTAAAAACTTACTTGGTGCAATACAAAAATTATATAAAAAAGATAATAAAGTTATTCTAGAAATATTTTTTTATTGCCCCATTTCTTTTCTGTTTTTTTTTTAGGTCCCCCAAGCAGCTCTTACGGTCGTATCACAAAGCACCGCGGATGAGCAATTAATTGGAAGTTCACGCCTCCTTCCTAACCGATGTTGCAAAATTTGCCTAGAGGTGGGTTTGAACCACAAACCCTTTGATTCCGATGCAAGTGCGCTACCACTGCGCCACGGCTGCTCACTTCTATATTAATATATAAATTTACTATTTCAAATTACTAATTGTTTATAAAAATAAAATAAAAACTCTCGTGAAGACCCGAGCTGCGATACCAAATGATACTACTGGTATCGGTACCAACATAAACAATTCTTTCAAAACCAGCATCGCAGGATCTCAATACTACAGTATCGATACAGGATTATCGATACTGTAAGGGATCGCACCTATACCAACAAAACCGATACTTTCGATACAAATATGGCTTGATCTCGATATCGATACTGTTAGATATCTCACCGATACCAGACAATAATCCGAGACTCAATACCGATTATCCAGTATCTAATTTTAATAGTTAGTTTTATGTCAATTTTTTTTATTTCGTCACTATATATTTTACGTACATTTAACTTTAGTAGATTGATAAATACAAGTATATTTGTATGTATACATTTATTAATAAGATAAAAATTAAATAATGCCAGGAGCAAGAAGAAGACTGCAGTCTATCATTTTATTTGCAACTTTACACTAAGTTTCACGTGACGTAAAAAATTTATAAGTAAAAATAAAACAAAAACTAAAAATATAAAGCCATATACTTAACGATCTGATAAATGAGTATAGAACAAAACTATAGTATTATAATATAATCATCATTTGTAGTCATCCAAAAGAGATAAAATATTTTTGGTAAGTTATTATTAATTTAATCTTTAAAAATAGGAGAATATGTTGATGTCACTTAAGTCAAATAGGTTCTGGTTGACTGCTGCTTTAAAGGAATTTAATGACTTCGTGTTTTTTATTTCATCTATAAGGATCAAATTCCATAACCGCGGTCCTTGAGATAAGATAAAAAAGTCAGTTTTTTTATAGTAAAGTCTTCGGAATTTTAAAGTTGTGAAAAGAGTACTTTGTTGGGTATTCGTGATCAATAATAGATTTTAGATTGTTATTTGTTACTTTATATATCTCTACAAAATTGGTTTAGAAAAACTTTCTAAAGACATTTGTTATGCAATGAGCGTATTTTAGCAACCACAGAATTTGTTGGGTTTTAGGAACAAAAATTTAACATTTAGAAAACATAACGAAAAAAAGGCAACCAGTGTGCCTAATTAATTAAAACAAATAAAACACAAAATTAAAAGTATGCACAAGAATAAAACATTTCAAATTACAGATCTAAAAAACATCATAAAAACTGTTGTCGTGGTTTAGTTTCACGGTCACCGATGCCTTTTCTATCTGGCGATCTTTTCAGGATATCTCCAACGCAATTTTCTAGTTCATTCTCGGATTATTTGAGCATGGTCTCTGCAAAATACAAAAAAATATATATAACTAAGATTTATAAAATATAAAATAAAGAATATAATAAAGATTAAATCAAGTTAGCTCACACAATTGTGAAGGCTAAATGAACTATTATTATGTAATAAGTAATTATATTATTATATTTTAACAACTTATTATTATGCATAATATAATAGCTTGCAAATGGGCTCCTCATTTTCCAACAAGTCTTTATCAGATTTGTCTATGAAACTCTACATCTCTTTCAAAATTACATCCAAATTTTAAAAAACCTATATATATATATATATATATATATATATATATATATATATATATATATATATATATATATATATATATATATAAATATATATATATATATATATATATATATATATATATAAAGTATGTACAAGAACTAAATGTGAAAGTAGAAAAACAACTAAAAAAAAGTACTCCTCAATTTTTATTTCGAACCAAGTAATAATTTTAATACAATAATATAAGAAGATCAAACATTAAAAAAAAAATTAAGTTTTCCTGAAGGAATCTAATAAAATTTTGAGCTTTTGCTTTAGTGGTACCCATAAGCTTACGCACAGAATAAGAATCAAAACTATTTGATGCTTTTTTAAACGATATTTTAATATCTTTAATGTTTCTGCAAAGCTTTTTTGTTTTTTTCGTTTTTCTTTTTATAATAGCCCAGTACTTTTCAATAACTCTCAATTCTGGGCAGTTTGGAGGATTTTCTGTTTTAGGCACAAATTCTTTTTATTCCATTCCATAGCTAGCTTACAATAATGAATTGAAGCTAAATCAGGCCAGAACACAGGTGTGTTATTGTGTGGTTTAATGAGAGGTGAAAGGCGTTTTTGCAAACGTTCTTTAACATATATTTGACCAGAAAGTGTGGACTGAGAAATATAAGGTGCTGATTTTTTGCCACAACTGCAAATAGCTTGCCAAACCAAAGCTTTTTTAGGGAACTTGTCATGTTTTGTGTATTTAAATTTCTTATCTGCTTTTACTCTATATTTGGCAATGTAATATCAGCACCAGGAATTTGTTGATGATCGTACTTGATATAAGTTTCATCGTTTTTAATAATACAGATATTTTTAGAAATAAAATTGTCATGCAACTTTCTGCCGAGGGTTCTTAGACTTTTTTTGTTGATTTTCAGAACGGTTGGGCACTTTTTGTGCTTTGAAAGAATGAAAACCATTTTGTTTCTAACTTTAGCAACAAAACTATGAGAAAATCCATATATCTTAGCGCGTTCCCTTAGTGAAAGCCTTCGGTTATTCTTAAAACTGTTAACCAGTTTTTTTTCTAACACATTTTTTTTGAAACCACAACACGTTGTAAACAAAATACAAATCAGTTAAAAAGATTTTAATACAACCTCGGAAAAAAAATGACGTGCTTATTCTTTCACATTTATTTCGTGTAAACGCTTTATATATATATATATATATATATATATATATATATATATATATATATATATATATATATATATATATATATATATATATATATATATATATATATATATATTTTAATAGGTATTTTAGTAAATTATACTGTAGCTAATTTAACTTGTCGCCTAAGTAATAAAGGTGCTTATTGATCAAAAACATTTGCTAAAAAACGTAATCTTTTTTTGTACTTAAAAGCGGAAAATAAACCTTTTAATTTAAGTCAAATAGCTCAGTAAACTAAAGATTGACTGGTATGTTTCTGTATAAATCTTGTGCAGACCTGTCAATCTTTAGTTTACTGAATCATTAAATTTAAATTAAAAAGTTTATTTTCCGCCTTTTAGTACAAAAAAGATGTTTTTTAGCTCTAATTTATTTTTTGTTACTTGTATAACTGTTTAATAGGCATCATTATTAGTTAGGCGACAAGTTATATTAGTTTACATTATAATGTATGACTATTGCAGTTAAAACAAGAAGGGTTATTTATTTATTAAACTATTACTATTTATTTAACTATGTAATCTTCAAAACACAAATAATTCAAATAAAACAAACAAATAAAAATAATAATTCTATAAAACCAACAAATAAAAAAGATGGATTAAATAATCAATTACTTGCAGTTCGCTCTCAATTAAAATATAAATTTTACTCAAAAGTCAAAAAAAATTTTTTATCCTAAATAAGCGAAATCAACTATTTCTCGATCAAGCTAGACGAATCTTTTTTAACCATTCAGTTCTTATTTAAAGGTTATAAAACTCCTTACAGTCTTGACAGTTTTATAATTTAATATATAAAAGACCTGAGATTAAAATTGTCAAGACGGTAAGGAGTTTTATAACCTTTTAATAAGAATTGATTGGTTTAAAAAAAATTCATCTAGCTTGATTGAGAAATAGTCAGATCTGATTTTAAAACTTGTTGGGTGTTTCATGTACGTTCAATTTTTTTAAAATCAAAGTAAAGAAATCGATGTAAAATATAAACAATATGTTAAACGCCTATTATTATTTAGTAAATTTATTTTCCGAATTCCAATGAAAAAAACAGGCAATAATAAATTAAATTGCGTATTTCTGGTTACAACAAAGAAATTGCAATTCAAATTTCCTTGTAACTTACTTATTAATATTTTCATATTAACTATTCGTTTATGTAACAAAGAAGTAGCATAGGTGCTTTGAATTATTTTCTGTTTAAATTATTTCTTGTCTTAAATAAAAGTTCCAATATTTGCAGTAATTTCAGTGCTAACGTAGATAATGCATTATCGAAACAAAAAATTTCATTCAGATGTATTTTTTTTAAACTTGGCAGAAGATTTTTTTTTAAATTTTGTTCAACTTTATTAATAAAAGTTTCCTTACTTTTATAAACTTTTTGTGCATGTTACTAAATATACAACCCCTCCAGTTTAATTTACTTCAAATTAAAATGCATATCACTACATAAAGTATTCAGGGTAATATAATAAATGAACAATTAATAATTAGTAAAATTAATAGGAGTATTCAAATGGGAGCCGTGGTATAGTGGTTAGAGTTTTGTAATAGGGGTTAGAGCTTCGGGAATGGATGTCCGAGTTCGAAGCCGGCTATGACCGCATATGCATCGTTGGTAAGAAAGAAGACGTGAACTTCCTGGTTAAATGCTATTCCGCTGCGCTCTGTGATGAGACCGTTATGATTTCTTTAATCACCTGGAAAAAAAAATTATTTTTGTTTTAAATTAAAGTAAAACATTATTATGTTACTTTTATGTTACCATTTTAAAGCTTAGTAAAGCTAACCATGCAGAGTGGGCCAGTTGTAAGGGTTTCAAATTTTTTTTTTTTTAACATTAGCAAGATGAATCAAGAAAAGTTCTTGCTTTATTATTATAGTATAGAAGCAAAAATATTTTTAAAATGTCAAAATTAATGGTTCTTTCAAATCAACATCATTCCACGTGACGAACAACTTGACTTATTTCTAAGTTAGGCTTCTGGTTTCTCTAAAACGGGTTTTGCCTTTAACTTCTAGTATCTTTCATTATTCGTCGTAGGTTTCTAAAAATAAAATCTCTCAAATAGGTTATATATGAATTTTTAATTCCAATAAAGTGAAACAACTTGGTGTTAACAAGGTGAAACTACACTGTATTACTATTGATATAAATATACAGTTTCTTTAAATATTAATGCAACAAAGCAAGTAACAAATGTTTTGCTTTTCGCACATAAATTTTTTTTATCCAAGTTATTACTTTGTACATGCAGTTACTTCTTTGAAAGAATTAAAAAAAAAGCTGTAAGATATATCATGCCGCTTATTAGCACCATTGGTGTCTACTTACAATTTCAATAAACTTAATGTTCTCCATTCTTGTAGCAAGATACCCTATTGTTCAAATGCAGCATGCAGAGACGATTCTACGGGGGTGTGGGGAGGTGTTATACCTTCTTCTCCCAAAGATGGTGATTTTCAAGTTAGAGTAAGATTTTTTGTTTTAGAAAGCAGTCGGTACTTTTTAAAGGTTCAACCCCCCCCCCCCTCCACTATCCCTTGTTTTATTCCTAGAATCGCCTCTGGCTGCATAAATTATGCTACGTAATGTGAGTACACACAACTTCGGGGCCAGAAACCTTTGGGATTATATTGAGTTTAACAAATAAATTATTTTATAAGAATATGTTAAAAAATCCAGCTCTCAATTATCTCTGAATAATATTTGAAGACTACACGGGAAAAAACGGGAATATACTAAGACTTTTATAAATGATTAATATATTCTTTCTCAAAACTTTTTAAATGTGACTGCAGTTTTTTCCTGTGTACTCTTTAATTGCTCAATAGCTTGAATTCAATGAACTTAGTAATTGGTCAGTTTTACGTGAATAAAAACTCAAGGAGTTTTGAAAAAAATTTTATTCACGTAAAGTTGAACAATTTGCTCAGTAATTGCTCAGCTTTACGTGAAGAAAAACTTAAACAGAATTTGTAAAATTTTTGTTCACGTAAAGCTGACCAACTACTGAGTAAAAGCAATTGCTTTTTATTATTCATCCGGCCTTTATTTCAACAACTGCAAATTTTAAAAACTTTAAATTTTTTTTTATTGATTAGTTTTGTCCTATACAGACTTTGAGAAAGCCTTAATAAAAAATCTATTTTTCAAAGAGTCGTCAAATAAATGACTACGCAAATAAATGTGCAAAGAGAAAAAAATATTTTAATGTCTAGTGTCGGCATTTATCATCTTTTCTTTGCTAACAAAACAATGTTTTTAAAGCGGCAAGTCTGCTCCTTGGATATAATAGCTTTGTTGCCGGGAGATATTTATTAACGCGTGATTTCTATGATATGATGTTAGTTAATAAACACGTGATTTCTATGATATGATGTTATTTAATAAACAATTTTTAAAGTATCAGCAATCAAAATTGCTTTATCTCTATTTACAGTCATATTTGTTGTCATAATAGTTAGATAGTAATTTATAATCAGACTAACCAATATTTGATTTTCTTGAAGAGCTTTTAATATCCAATTATTTAGACATTTAAAGATTAATTATTGCGGTAAATTTAAAAAATAATAAGAATTGATTTTTTATATCCATTTAAAACATATAGATTTTATTAAAACATAAAAAAAGTTTATTACCGTTTTGTATTAGGGTAGATCAGGGTAATATGAGCACCTTAAGCGAAAATTGGAATATTTTCAAAAATAATTATGCTGGATCCAAAATTTTTGCCAATAAACAATTTTTAGGGATCCCTACTCATGATCCACTTAGATTTTTGGGCACCCGAAATTTTTTCTTAAAAACTTAGAGGTTTTAAAAAAGTAGCAAAAGTGCTCATATTACCCAGACCACTTGGTGATATGAGCACTTTAAACTAGCTCAAAAAATAACGCTAATTAAGTAAAAAACTACCAACCTGTCAATTAGAACTCAGTTTTGGAATATAATGATTCGTTATTAACAAAACTAATCATTAAAAAGTCAAATTTTAAGTAACCTTTTGTTGAAACAATACTACAATGTTTTCAGTAAAAAAAAAGAAGAAAATTAGTTCGTTATTTTTCCAATTTTATTAACTCAAACCTTTGAACAATAAAAATTCAAATTTTTTGAGTTTAAATTACAGAAAAATATTTAGTATTGTTAAAATATTAAAAACTTTTACTATGTTTTGTTTTTATTAAGAAAGCAATTAAAACCACTTCTATTTTAGGACTTTAAACTAGGTAATTTCAATGAAAAACACTGGGTAATTTGAGCATGCTCATATTACACAAAAATGGCATTTTAAAGTCAAAACTAAATGTTTCTATCCCTTATTTTTCAAACAAAAATGGATTGGATTTTAAGCTAATATTTTTCTTTATGAAAAATTTATTTTTTTATTTTTTCGCCAAAATTTGGCGCCACAGATTTATTCATGCGTGTTGATATTATTTTAACAACGCAAATAATTTAATAGCAATTTAATTAGATGATAGCCCTTAATTACTGCATATGAATTTACGTTAATTGTTAAAGTTGATTTAAAAAATACAAAGCAACTTTAAATCACTGCTTACATCTAAGAAATCTTTATTTATGCCCATTTTACCACGGAGCTCATATTACTCTAATCTACCCTATATTAACTTAATCAACATAGAAGTGAGTATTCTGTATGTGTAAGATTCCTGCACTCATATGTAAACGGATGTGGACTCTGGACTTAGTGAATTGTGTCTAACGATCAGATATATTGTATCACTAAATTGCGATTAACGATAGTGTTTTTAAAAAATTCAGAAGTAATAACTTGTTTTGTTGCTACCCAGTCATGGCAACAGCCATGAAAAGTAATAGTTTGTAAAATTGAAAATTACAAAAACACATAAAGAAATAAAGCTCCAACAGAGATTTACTATTTAATTTTTTATGTTTAGTTATTAAATTTTACAATTTTTTAAATAAATATAAAGTATTTTAATAAAACTAAATAGCGCCATATAAAGTCATTAAATTATTAAAACAAAGTATTATTGTAAACGTAGATTTTTTTAAAAATAATATTAATAATATTTTCAAAAATGTGTTCGCCCCCGTCTAACTTTTAGCGTTGTTGCTTTATTTTATTTCGTCACTATAAATATTTTACATAAACATAACTTTAATACATTTTTTTTTTTTTTTAAGATTTTTAAATACAATATTTTATTCAAATACTTTTTTATGTTAGTTGTTACTGATTTTTTATGGCATTTTTTACGATATTTGTGTTTGTATTGTCAGTGCAGTTTATTGTGTTGATTTTAATTAGATTATTTTTTGTTCTACTGTATGCAATCAACTATAAATAAAGTTTTACAGTAAAAAAAAAGTTAAATTAAATACCAATTAAAAATGCGAAATTCTACTGTTAACTCAGTATGTAATGTTATTAAAGTATCTGAATGTAATGTTTATTATTCCCAAAAAATTTCCAAAACAGGTTAATCCTGTTCACAGATAACAATATGCAAATAAAAGAAATAACAGGGAAAACAAAATTTACATCTAGCAACCTCCCTAATCGACTAAAAACTGATAAAGGTAAAATTTTAATAAAAAAAAAATTGCTGAGAGACTGAATAATTTTTTTATAAATGTTGGGGAAAATTTAGCCAAAGAAATCTCTCCAAGTAGCAAAACATTCCGGTCTTTTTTTAAAAAATTAGATTTTATTATGGACAATTCGAAACTTTCCATTGAAGAACTTTGTTCAGCTTTTGACTTGCTTCAGACAAATAAAAGTCCAGGTCTTGATGAAATTAATGCAAATATTTTGAAAAGTGTCTTTGATATTATTGAATTGCCCCTTTTCATTATTTTTAAACTTTCATTAAAAAACGGGGATGTCCTGATCAATTAAACTTGCTAAAATAATTTCAATTTATAAAAATGGTGACGATTCTTTAGAATCAAACTACAGACCCATCTCAATTCTTTCCTGATTTTCAAAGGTTTTCTAACGTAATTTGTATATTATAATATATAACTTCATTAATAAAAACAATATATTATATCCTAAACAGTTTGGGTTTCGGAAATCATTGCACTGAGCATGCAGTGATGGATCCCAGTGGGCACGGTATGTTTTTAAAACGTTTTTAAAACGTTTTTTAGATGTTTTTATAAGGTTTAAATCTAATAAAAACGTCCAAAGAACGTTTTAAAAACGTAGTGTGCCCACTGGGATTTGGTTAGCAATACATACTTAAAGCAATAATGACTTGCATAAAGCATCAAATCTTCTAAGTATTATGTTTGCTGGTGACACAAACTTATTTCTCTCTAACAGTATCTATCTATTATTCTCCATGAAAAACAAAGAACTTCAAAATATATCTAAATGGTTTAAAAGTAACAAATTAACATTAAATGTAAGCAAAACAAAATGGATTTTTTTCCACCCGCTCTCCGAAAAACGTTCTCTACTCCCAAATCTACCAAAAATTCTTATTGACTATATTGAAATAAAAAGAGATACTGTAACTAAATACCTGGGGGTTTTTATTGACAAGAACATCACATGGAAACATCAAATTAACTATGTCTGCTCGAAAGTTTCAAAAAGTATCGGAATTTTTTAAAAGGCGCGTACACATTTAAATAAAAATAATTTAACTAAACTTTATTATTCTTTTATTCATAGTTGTATAAGTTATGGAGTTATTGCCTGGGGTAGCATTGATCAAAGCAAGTTACAATGTCTCTATCGCCGTCAGAAACATGCAATCCGTTTAATTAATTCTGCGGATTGGTTTGCACATTCCTCAATATTTTTTAATCGAATGAAAATCCTCAATATATATAACTTAAACGTATATGAAAGTTTATCTTTTGTTTGTATGTGGAAGTGTGATTTATCTCCTTTAATTTTTAAAGACCTTTTTATTTTGAAACAACTAAGCAAGTTTAACATGAGGAATAATAATTATTTAAATGAGCCACTCACGATAAGTGATACAGAATTAATTGAACTTGGTCAAACAAAATTCAATCAATTCTGTATCACTTATCGTGCAGCTCATTTCTAGAACAAAATTATTTTGCCTAACTTCGGCATACCCTAACTTATCCTGTTTTTAAAAATAAATTGAAAGATCTCATTCTCTCTATTGAAAATATCTTAGAACATTTTTTATTTATCTTGTGATAAAAAATTTTTATTGTCATGTATGTTCAAGTTTTGTTTTACACTTGTTTACAATTTATTCTCATTTATCTAAGTACGACTTATTGTTTTCATGTTATTTTTTACGTACTCTTACTGTAAAAAGGGGTTTTTATAATATTTTACTCTTTTGTAAAAGGCTTCTGACAATAAGATCATTGTGATCTTCTTTTAGAATCCTTGTTTGTATTTGAAAAATATGTAATTTATATATATTACGTCAAATGTAAACAAAACATTAAAAAAAAATAATTGTTTTTTCTACTGAAAACACAGAGCTAATAAATCTCAATGACTCAATGACAATGACAAAAGCCAATAAACTGTCCGTAAACATTGATAAAACTAAATACATTCTGTTCACAAAACCTTCAAAAACTGATAACATATCCTGAAACTTCCTGATTTATTTATAAACAAAATTACATTAAAAAGAGTTAATTCAATGAAAATCCTAAGTATAATATTTGACGATCATTTAAATCGGAAAAATCATACTCAATTAGTGGAAAACATTATTTCAAAAGTTCTTGGGATCCTTTTCAAAACGAAGCACCTTTTGAATATTATGTGTTCAAAAAGCTTGTATTTTTCATTTATTCACAGTTACATTACTTATAGCGTGGGTAAGTAATTATTCATCTTCTTTAAAAAAAATTTATAAGAAACAAAAGCTTGCTTTTGTTTCTTATAAATTTTTTTTAAAGAAGATGAATAATTATTTTGAGTTATAACCTTCAAAAATTAACATTAAAACCCGTATAAACAATCAACAACAACCATCAAATAAATATTAACAAACAATTATCATCTAAATTGCAAACCATGCAATCGTCACTATGTGTTCTTACTTTCAGGTTTCAAGCTTTCCACTATAGAACTAGTAATATAAGTTAGTAAAAATAATGTTTAATCTAAAAATGCTTATTTAGGTTTAGGGATCGTCCGTAAATTACGTAACGCAAACTTTCACAATAAAACAAAAAAGATCAAAAGTTTTCCTTGGCAGAGTTTTAATTTAATAAAAATTTAAATTAACGCATTAAGTTTATTGAAAACCTTTGCGTAAAAGAGTTTAACCCTTTTGTGCCTCGTGGATATGCCAATCGTTTTTGTGGATAAAACGTTTTTGTGAATATACCAATCACAACACCTCTCTAAAAGTTACAGTTCAACCCTATTTAGTCTTAAATATTAACCTTTTGTGCTTCTTGACATATAAATTGAGTTTAGAAAATTTGGAACTTTTTATTCACGGATAGTTTTCATGTTTAAAACACTAAAAATAATTGACAAAAATATATGTAATTCTTAGACGTTTTCAGCGCAGATGGCTTTAAGAAATAGGATTATAAATGATTCAAATGAAGCTCTTCGAATCATTGATGAAATGGACAATGTCAGTGATTTGTTTTCTGAGTCTTCAGAGTCTGATGACAACGAATTCCAAGAGAATAAAACTGATATTTGCTCAACAATAGTTCCATTGACAATGGCATTGTCAGCAAGTCGGTCATCATCATCAGAAATAATTTCATCTTTATCATATGAAGAATATGTTTGTTCCGAATAATAAAGGACTCTATACAATAGCATTTGCTAATAACAATGGTACTGTAAATAGTAAAAGAAAAATCCATAAACAACAAACAAGTAAACAACTTCATACCATTAAGACTAAGAAGCCTAATATTAGTAAAGATAATAGAGAATGGAAAAATATTAAAACTATTTAAACTATTATTCCGTTTATGACAACACCAGGATCAACATTTAGAAGATCTGCAACTATTTTGACGAATATTTTCAGGTAGTCGGGTATTTAACACAATTCAGTCAGGTAAATTTTATTTTTGGGATTTTTTTTTTATTTATTATTTTTATTTGTAGAATTGCCTCTACTCACAGGACAAAGCTCTCAGGTGCAAAAAGGAAAGCAGAAAAAGAAATTGAACAAATCAAATAAAAAATGTTCTCAAGAGCGTTCTTGAAAAACTTCGGAGGCATCAATTCCAAGATTAGAAAAGATTAGCAATATATGCCAGCCTGGTAATAACGAGTTTAATAGCCAACAGCAAAAGAAAATAACGGAAACTGCAAAAGATATCTTTGAAATCAAAGATGGCGCTCAAAGTAACTTGCTAGATATAACTGATGAGAGTGTAAAAATTGATTTCCAACATGAGGTAAGAAGGAGTAAAAAGAAAATTTTCACTTATGAGTTTGAAGATGAACTCTTTGACAATCCCAAAGAAAAGTTTAGATTTAATTCATTTTTTTTACAATTATATTTTCGAAAAAATTTGATGATTTTTGGAAATAGCACTTACGAAATATTATTCTAGAAAATCTCAATTTTTCTAAAGGACATTGACGCAACAGCTCTTTGCTTTTTAAAATTCCAACAATAACTCATTGTATAAAAAATGCAAACCTTTGGATTTAAAGAAAGAACTGAAAAAATCTTAGTTAGGTTAAATAAACAAATAAAATTAAAAATAAATAAAAATTCCTTACCAAGGATTTATTTGCCTTTCAAGCGTTTCTAATTTGTTGTTTAATACAAGGTGTGAAAAATAAACAATGTTAATTTATTTAACTCATATAGTGAAACCTATACGCATCTAAACTGATCGACAATGTCCTGTAAAGAGCGAAACATAGTCCATTAATTTGAAAGAAATAGTCCAGTGAAATAGACAGAATTCCAAAAACCTAAAACAATGTTACTTAAATTAATAAATAATAATTAAATAAAACATCAACGTTGCTTAAATCTTATTAGTATTGTAAAAACAAAACAGCTTAATGTGTTGAAAATATTTACATTCAGAATATATTCAGTTATAGGGGAACCTGTTGTGCCTTTGACCATTTGACCTTTGGTCACTCTACCTTGTCGGCTTACTATTATTTACTATTATTTATTTATTAAAAAAACGTGAAGCGCCATTTGAAATAATAGTCCATGACAACTCGTCTTACCGTAAAACATCAAACTTGGGATAGATGGTATCGATCCACAAGTGATTATAAGTTTTGGCTCTTAAAATGTATATATTTGCATTAATCTTATTCTGATTTTAAAAATGTGATAAACTGTTGTTTGATTTACCTACGACATTATAAACATTACCCAACAAGTTTGGATGATTATGTCTGACCGTAAATGGGGATTAAGACGATAATTGTTAAAGAAGCCCATCTCGTGTACCTTTGACAAGAGTAGGATGTTGTACCTTTGACCAAAGAAAATATGTGACTTTATCTAAATAGTTATAATAACTGATTTTATTAAAAAAAATTAGTAATACTATTAGTAATACTGAGTATCGTAACTTCGATACACAAGTCTTTGCAAGATTGTAAGGATAGATTTTTCTAAATTTTTTTTTTAGACAATTAGGATTGAATACAAAATAGTTAGATTTGTTTTTTTATTGATACAACGTAGGTCAGAAGTTGATATATAATATATAACAAGCTAAAATATTAAAGAGGTTCAAACATAGCATGATTTTTTGATAATAACATTTTGGTCAAAGGAACAACGCGCATTGGTCAAAGGTATAACGTACGTGTTGTACCTTTGACCAATAAACTTCTTTTTTTAAAACGCGGGAAAAAAAATACTTCTTGGTTTAATGAAAAAAAAGTCTTAAGCATGATTTTTGAGCAAAATATGAGAGAATATTATATAGTTTGAATGCTTTAAATTTACTCAATAGACTACGCAAAAAACGCCTTCAAGCAAAAAGTGGTCAAAAGTACAACAGGTTCCCCCCACAAGTTGTTAACAATTATCCAAAAGGAATTGTTGAAAAATTGAACTATTTAATCTGAATAAAAAGAATACATGTTTATAAATTTTTATTTACATTAAATTTTAACACATTTTTTATTGCTTAAAGGCCCCTTTTGGTTTCTAATCTTAACAGACTAAAGGAAGTTATCTGCTGTTAACTAAGATAGAGAGCAACAATTTAAATGACCATTTAATTTGCACGCGCAATCAAATCGAAGGGTAAAGTATCAAATCAATTTTTAACTTAAGAACTTAAAAAAGTAAGAAACTTTTAAGAAACGTTTAGATTATATTAAGGAAATAAAAACCTATATTAAGAAACTTTCGTGGCTAGCGTATGCTTGATTTCTTATTTTAAAAATGTTCTGTTACAATGTAGTTGATAACACTATCAAAGCTCGGTTCAACTAAACTTCTATATAATAAATAATAAAAGAACAACTCCAAAATTATGCCGAAACCCGGGATTGAACCAGGGACCTTCAGATCTTCAGTCTGACGCTCTCCCAACTGAGCTATTTCGGCTTATGTAATAGTTTGTGTTTTAAAATACAGTATTACAAAAAAAAAAATTTCACATTTTAATTTTTTTCTACATACTATTTTGGTTTTTTTATGGTAAAAAAAATACTGATATTTCAATATTCATTTACCAATAGGCTAAAGTCACCAAGTGTAGTAAAAAAAAACATTAAAATAATTTTCATGAATATTTGTACGCATCAGAGTTGTTAATGTGATGTAAAAAATAGTGATTTAATACCCTAAATATGAGAGCAACAAGTTGATAAAACATTTCTTTCAACTATTCTCAAATAGATTTAAATTCATCAATAAATTTTAACTATCATAGTATAAATCTCTCAGCGTTCAAAAATTATGACCATATAAAAATTGTAACCCCCTCAAATTTCAGGGATTGAGGGTGGGGTTTGCAGAAAACTTTTTATTAAATCAAAAAAGTAGATTTGAGTGCCATCAAAGTATTTAAAAAAATTAACTTTTTATTTAATATAAACAATATTGTTTTTGGAAAACTATCACTTGAATATTTTTATTAGAAATTTTAAAGTTCCATTTATTACCACATAAAGCGTTTACCACCTTAACGTGTTTACACCTTTACGCGTTTCCATTTATATTTATTCCATTATACCTAACGCATTATTTTGGGTAAGTAATAAAGAAGAAATTTTCTAAATTTTTAAACTTCAAGCGATCGTTATACTAAATTATTTTTCATTTTCCAATGAAGTTTAGTCGTTTAAATTAAAAAAGATAACAAATTCTAACTTTTATTGTTGATTTATTTATATTTTATCATAAATCATGTTATTATTTTAACTAAAAAACTTTTGTGCATTTTTTTGTTGTCAAAATTAATTTTCTCAAAGATCCATTATTTTGGTTAAAACTGTTAAATCTTCACAATATTTTTACTTTGACTGTCCTGAAACATTTTTTTTCCCAACTAAATAGTTCAGAGTCTGTACTACAGACATTGTTTTATTTTACTGAAATCGTAAAACAAGTAATTAACATTTTTCAAAACCATAACGAAACATCACCAAAAGGGGTCGTCTATAAATTACGTCAAGCTTTAAGGGGGGGGGGGGGGGCAGTAGTTTTGTGACGACTCATACGCGGAACTTGTTACTAAAGTGTTATGATGTTGTGACGAGAGAGGGTGAGGGGTCTAAAATAGTCAAAAAATGTGTGACGTAAATTGTGGACGACCCCAAAAATAATTTTTTATCGAAGTCTACCGCTAATGTTTCGAAAAGTTTGCAATAGCAAAAAATTTTATGGCACGCAGATCATTGATAAAAACGAAACTTTTTTCTAAATTTAGAAAGTGCGAGAAGGGGGCAAGAACCCCTCTAACACATTTATATGATTATATATTAAATCCTCTTAGCGGGCGCCCATGATTCAGTACCATTACACATCCAATTTTCATTACAAAAGTTTTGTATTGAAAATTAGCTGTGAAATAGCAACGAATCAAGGGCGCATGCAGAGGGGAATAAGTATACTATCATATAAAAAGTGTTAGGGAGCTCTCGTCCCCTCCTTGTACGTTCTAAATTTAGAAAAAAGTTTCGCGTTTGTTACCGATCTGCGTGACATAAAATTTGTTTTGACAAAACGCCTTGTTCATTTGATAAAAGAAATTCATTAATTTTTTCTGCACAATAAATTCCATAACTTGCGGTCATTTTTAAAACTGAAAGACAACTCACTTTTCAAGTCTTTTTAGGCTCTATACAATTATGTTTATCCTATATATATTTAAATAGGATAAGTAAGCAAAAAAGACTCCTCTGGAATGGCTACACTAGCTGGAAAAACTTAAACAAATGCCATATTGGCTAGAAGGGATTGCGTTTATAGAAAAATCTACTTCTACCCCTGTACCCTTTTAACAGCATTAATTTCTGAAAATCGTGATGATGACAAATCAATTTTATAGTTATACAAGTTTTAAATAAGTTACACAAAACACATGCCGAAACCCGGGATTGAACCAGGGACCTTCAGATCTTCAGTCTGACGCTCTCCCAACTGAGCTATTTCGGCTGAAAGATACGGTAAACTTAGTTTTTATTATTTTCTTTTATATAGCAATGCATCTAAAAGATTGTTAAATTACGTAAAAGATGGTACGGTACGGTATTTGCGATAATATTAAATATGCTGAAACTAGTTTTTATAGTAAGTTGTTGACCATTGATAGTTTTGACAGTCAGTCGTTGACCAGCTTGATTGACCTAATGTGGTAAATTCCAATTCAAGCTATTATCTTAAAAAAATACCTTGAAAAGTTTTTTCTTATTCAATCTTTTTTTTTGTCTAAAAAACTATAAATAAATAAAAAAATAATAACGAAAAAATATATAACTTAATAATTGGGGTAAAAGGGCAAAAAAGGGCTCTACAATGGTATATAGATAACTCCGCATTGCCATCTTTAAATAAAGTCAAAACTAAATGTTTCTTTGCATTGTTTTTTAAACAAAAATGGATTTGATTTTTAGCAAACATATTTTTCTTTATGAAAAAATTAGTTTTATTTTAGCACCAATATTTCGCGCCACAGATTTAATCATGCATGATGATATTATTTTAAAAATGCAAAAATTTAACAGCCGCTTAATTAGATGATTGCCGCTAATTACTGCCTATAAACTTACGCAAATTGATTCCAGTTATCACCACATAAGTCGATTCAAAAAATATAAAGCAACTTTAATTTCACTGCTTACATATAAGAAATCTTTAAGTATGCTCATATTACCAAGGTGCTCATACTACCCTAATCTACCTTATATTATGCTACAAAGAGTTGTTTGCTAACTAATTATCTGGTTTAGTATACGAATCAGTAATACTGAAATAGACATTCAATTATGTTTCCTGATTTTGTTCAATATATTCCGATTTCAACACGAAATTAGCAGATAATAATAGATCGTATCCACCGATAATATCATATCCCCTCAATAAAAAAATTCAAAAAAGCAGACGCGATTTAAAGATATAACTTTAAATCGGGTCTGCGTTTTAAACTTTTTTAGAATGTCGATAAAGTTTTTTAGCATTTAATAGTGTAGGGGAGACCGGGGCTAGTTGCCTTTTTGTCTTTGAGCTCTGTAGTCAGAACGGCAAAATTTTTTATTGGGGCCCTTCTGGGACCTCGAAAAAAAAAAAATTCATTTTTAAACGTGTTCACTTTAAATCTAAATATGCAGATAAGGAAGTTCATTCAGTGCAAAAATCATTATCAAAAAAACTAATATTTACTCACGAAGAGGTAGAAAATAATATGTTTGATGAATGATTAATGAAAATGATAATGAAAAATTAATGCTCAGAGAAGGTGCGTGGTATGTTACAAACACAAAGTTCGAAAAGATTCAAAATATGAATCTGTAGAATGTGTAGAATGTAGGACTTTGTGCAGCTTCATGCCTCGCAATTATCAAACAAAAAGTGAATATTAGTGTATATATTTTTAAAATTTTGTGTTTATATAAAATGATTAGTGGCGTAGGAAGGTTTTTAAATGTTTGAAATAACCAACTTTAAAAAAAAGAACCTTGCAAATTTTTTTCGTATGGCGAAAAGATTCTTCACAAAAAAAAATTACTGTGATAGGAGAATGGAAAAAGAAACCCTAAAATCGTAGCCCCCCCCCCCTACCTAAACGTGAGGGCAATGAATCGAATTATTTATTTTTTCATAAATATAAGCTAGTTATGTATTCATCGACAGATTTTGATTTTTATGTTTAAATTATTTCAGTGTTCAGCTTTTATGACTATATAAGTTTGTGGATCCCTCAAATTGAGGGGGGTGGGGGGGGTGAGGATTATATATTCTTAAACTTGAATAATAACATATTGTAGTTTGTAAAAGTGATGAAAATAGTAAAAAAAAAATTTTTATTTATTAGTAAAAAAACAATGTTTTTCAAAAACACTTAAGAGGACGTTAAGAGACCAATTCAAAAAAAAAAAGAGAGACTTAAAGGGACGTTAGGAGACCATTTCAAAAGAAAAAAAAAAAAGCCGGACTAATAGCGACTGTAATTGTAAAAAGCGCGGGACTGTTAAAGGGTTAAGTGCAAAATTTATAGATATTTTTTTTACCATTTATTTTGGCAACAATTTTAAGCCAAAAATTTAATAATTTTTTTTTTTTTTTTTTTTTTTAGTTATAAGTTTGCCGTTAAAAATAATTACATTTCTCGTATTGGTAAAATATACACATGGCGGGGGCAAGAAGAAGACAAAATAGTCTTATCGCCAAAAGTTATCAAATATAAAAAGAAAGAAAAGAAAGAAAAAAAAAAAGAAAATTTTTTTTTTAATTTTTTATTTATTTATTTATTTATTTATTTTTTATTTTTTAATGCTTTTAGCTGGTACCAAATGCTTTTAGCTGGTACCATAATGCTTTTAGCTGGTACCAAATGTCAATACGTTTAACAGTAGCCCGCTTTTTCTCCGTAAAAAAAAAACCTAAAAAATATTATTATTTATTTTTATTGTAAAAATAAATTTTTTCAATATTTTTGAAAATGAAAAAAAAAAAAAATTAGTTTTATAAAAATATAAATATTTTTCCACAGTAAATGCTATGAGCTAACTTACCTCGTGCAAAGTTTGTCAACTTAGGGATCGTCCATAAATTACGCAACGCAAAATATATTTTAAAAACAGAAGTAGGAGATATTAAGCTCCTTTACGCGGTGATTTTCATTAAACTTAACGGGCTATTTTGATTTTTAATTTAAATTAAGACTATGTGAGAGAAAAATTTTAATCTTTTTTGTTTTGTTTGTTTTGAAAGTTTGCGTTACGTAATTTATGGACGATACCTTACCCTAAAAGCCTTTTTTTCAATAAATTTTCTTTTTAATTATTTTAAACAAATAATTTTGAAAAATGTGAGGCACCATATTGTAGATAACTTTTGTGCTTTATCTAAACGTGTAAAAATTATTTTAAAAAAAATTTATTTTTGCCTTACCAAACTCTAAAATTCTCACCCTAGTAAAAAAAAATTATTTTCAAAAAAATCAACTTCAAAACTCCCAAAACCAAAATTAAATTTTACTAAACTAAAGAGAATGTAAAACTAAAAAGAATAAAAAAAGATGAAAAAAATTTTAGGACGATCAAGGATCTTTTTTCAAAATTGAATTTGCTAGTACCGGAAAAAAGTTATGAGCAAAAAACCGAGATGAATTTCTTTTTTGGAGGAAGAGTAAACATGCTAATTGCTTACACTTATGCATTAAAATTTGACTAAATTAATAACTATTAATTAATTAAGACGTAAATAAATATGATAGTCTTTGCTATCTATCTAAGAATTTTCAGAACAAAAATGACTCGTATTTATATTCGGAAAAACGCAAACAACTAACACTGAAGAGCAATTACAACTTGCAGTTGAACAAATCAGAAATAGCCAAGGACGACTCAGTTAAGCTCAGTCCATGGCCTACTTAATAACAGGCCTTAAAGACGCGCGCAAAAAAAAATTATTGTGGGCGGATATTTTGTAAACAAATTAGTCGAATATAAAATAAAAATGAGCTACTAAGTTGCTTGTTGACAAAAAATAAGTTTTTCAAAAATAACTTTCAAGAAAATTGTAATTTTTATTTCACAAATCAACAAACTTTAAAATATAAAGTTTTTCACCTTTAATAAGATTTTTCAAAAGTTTACTAAAAAAAACAAACTTTTCCTTAACAATGTAAACTATTTTTTCTTTTTAATCCAACAAACTTTAAAATTTAAATATATTTTACATACATTTATATTTCTAATCAGTAACAATCAACACAAGTCATTTTAGATTAATCAATTTTGTGACAACTTAAGCACTTTTAAAGCTGGTTATTTAGTTGATCGAGGTGTGTAAACCTTGTTATAGTTGTTAAACAATGTTAGATAATATTTTTCCATGATACCTATCTATGTTTTCAAAACCATAAAGTTCTGCTATAATCATTGTTATATTTACAAGACTTTTCCGACAAACTGAGGACATGATATGATGGAAAAATAACCTATTGCATATTGTAATTTATTGCATTACAATAAATAACCCATTAACACATATTGTTTCCAGGTAATTTCAATTCGTTCTTTTTTAAAACCTCCAGATTCCTCAAAATAGAAATTTGTATCACTTTCATCTCCATTGTTTCTGTTGATGTATCCTTTAATTAGGGTCGGACTAGCACTAAGGGGCCCGGGGGATACATAGATGGGGTTCTTATGGTAGCAAAAAATTTAGCAAAACTAAGTTAAAACCTTAAAATTGATGCATATTAACAATAATTAGTTATTATTAATTTGTATTTTTGTGTGATTAATTTGTGTATCTTGATTTATAGAGAGGCCCAGGTCCTTCAGACATAGCTGGGGTCCGGGGGAATACCCCAACCTCCCTCGCCAGTCCGACCCTGCCTGCAACATAGATTAGTGCCATTTTTACAGATTTAGATAAGACTAACTCCATATTTGAAAGATTATGAAACACATTGAAGGCATTGTCATCATTTGTTAAAAATCCACATTTCAATATTCACAACTTGTTTGGATTCTATTAAAATCTGAGTGTAAACAAGAAGAAGCTTTGTTTTCTTAAGTTTTACTTTTGTAAAATTTGTTGAACATTGATGAAATATGTTCCACGAGAACTTTGACGAAGTTAACTAAACATTTTTTTAATGAGATCACTGGAAAAATTTCCCAGACATACAAAGTCATGTGAAGTGTTAAGGAGATGCTTTGTTAACTCAACCACTCCTCTACATATATATGCAAAAGCAAGAGCATTATTTTTGATAAGTTGTTTTACTCGCTCCCCTTACTTTTCAGGGACCATTTTTTCAAACATAATTGCTTAATCAAGTAAAAATTCTAATCGATGGTCATTAGGAATATCAAAGACAGCCCTTTTAAAGTCTTTAAATCAGAAATAATTGAATTAAACATTGTAGATGTTTTTCTTGCAGCTCTTCTTCGTAGATGTAGTTTAGAAAGTCACGCGCAGATTTAGGAAAGTATTTTTTTTCTCCTTTGTAACTATGACAAGCTCCATTTCCAAATCTTGAGAACCTATATCACTAAGCTTTATTTGCAAACTTTTGCAATATACAGCCAGAGAATTTTCATTACAGGCTTTGATAGGACTCGATCAGATCGGTAAAGAAAGTCATAAAGCTTTGTGACAATGCCGATCTGTTCAAAAAGCTCTTTTATGCTACTGAAATATCAATTAGTGACAAAAATAAATCTGCTTTTTACTAATGTTCAAGCTGTCAAGTGTGATCAACACATTTGTATGAATAAATCGATTTTTTTTTTCGTGAACACACTATCAGAAAAACCTTTTCGATGCCCAATACTTCTGCGATTTCTGATACCTAAATACGTGCGTCGGAAAATCCATTTTCGCAATATTCATAAAGAAATGCATTTGTTGCCTTTATTTCACTAGCTGATATGTCGAGAGAGGTTGCAGAAGACTGAAGAAGCTTACTTGATTTGTTGATTTGAAATAAAACGTTATACCAAATAATAGTTGATAATAAGAAAGGCCATGTTCTAATATATTCCGTCAGCGATCGTACTTCTGTGGCTATTGCCTCATCTCTCTTTTCTAAGGCATGTTCTTCCAATCTTTTGAGTGCCTCTAAAATTTCTTCTAAATAATAGCAAAGTGGTTTAACACAGTTTATTCTACATCTCCATCTGGTATCTGATCGTGGTTTGACTGAAACTGCCACGCACGGTTTTAAAATTTCCCATCGAGGAGGAGACTATGAAAAGAGTGTATATAACTTTGAAAGAACACCAAAAAATGAAATTGTACTGATGGACGACAGTGCACCATCAACAATAACAAGATTGGGTGAATGGTTTGCACAAGGAACATATAAGGCTTTAGGATTCATTTCAAGAAACCTAGCTTTTACTTTTACTTTCATATTAGTACCATAAGATTGACCACAACAGTCTAAAATATTTAGATTCCAATTTTTTGCCTGATTTAAAAATGCATCCGAAAGCCCTTTTCTAGTTGTATCATTTACTGTCAGATATCCAAAGAAATTTTTGGAAATGTCAATACCTACTCCAGGAGTACATGTCACTGATTGCAGAATAATGCTCATTTATAATAATGATCTTTGTGCGAAACGTCTGGCGTACAATCTAAAATAATAGAATAGTATTTTGCCTTTTTTACAAAAGAAAGGTTTTTAGATCCAATCTCTTTGGCTAAAAGTCTAATCAACTCGTTCTGTGTATTATTGCTCAAATAGTACTTCTTGGTTTCTTTGTCCTGAATTCTTTGCATAAACTAATTGAGAACGGTATCGTACTTAGCCAATAATTCAAACACACTAAAAAAGGTTTTCATTGCTCTTTGAACCAATGACTGTGTTTGAACCACGGAATGCTAGATTTCGTGCAGAAAAAAATGGTAATGTCCAGTATCTTTTCTAACACAGCCCTCCAAAATATCCGCTCTTTATGAAGCAACTTTTGTTGTTGCTCGTCTATGGTAGCTTGATTTGCAATGCCTGCATTACAGAAGTTGAGAAAAAAAATTAATTAAGAAAAAAAAAAGTAGCAAAGCAATAAATTAAAAGAAATATCAGTTAACCTTTTCGTAAAGTCACCTAGTGTTCAAAGCACTTGAAATGTGCACTGCATGTTTCGTGTTCTATAAGTTTTTTAGATAAGCCTTCCCAGGTGTTCATTCCTTGTCGGAATGGTGAAGAAATTGTCCCTAAAACTTTGCAACAAAAACAAAACACTTTATTGTTTTTGAATCCACTCTTATCGTAGTAATAATTGCAAAGTATCGAATTGTACTTCAACAGAAAGTGTCTAATATTGTATTATTAAAATCGCACTCTGTTGATAGCAAATCAAAAAGATTATGATGGCAGTAACAAAATCAGACATAAAGAAAATGTAGACAGAAATGTTCAGCGAATACAAAAAAGAAACTGAAACAATGCTGAAGCAACAAAAAAAAAACTTTGTTGAGATTTTAAGCTCCAATTTAAAAATAATAATTGATCGATTAAGCCAAATTAAAAACAAATCGGCGGAAAGTATAAAAAAAAAACAAATTAAAAAAAAAACTTGATGAATTAAAAGATAGTCTTAACTTTCGCAAACATTTAATCGACCAAAAAATTAAACTTAGAGAACGAAAGCCCTATAAAAAATATTAGCAAGAAAAGTAGGATATTAGAAGATCGATCAAGACGAAATAACCTCAGAATAGAAGGCATTACCGAAAGTATAAACGAAACCTGGGATGAGATCGAAGATAAAGCTTTAAAACTATTCTCTAATACTTTAAAAGTCAATGAAGTTGAAATTGATAGAGCTCACCGCACAGGTTACAAAAAAGAAGGACGACCGAGAAATATAATAATGAAGCTACTAAGATATAAAGATAAAGTTAAAATTCTAAAAGAAGCTCATTGTCTAAAGGGACTAAATATCTACATCAATGAAGATTATTCTCGAGAGACAACAATTATAAGGAAGAAATTGTTTATTGAGGCAAAACAAAGAAGAGAAAAGGGAGAAAATGTCGGAATAAGGTACGATAAAATAATTAAACTAAAAAACGTATCTACAAAGAAAGATAAGTAAAAATATTAATTTTTATTATCATAAAAGAGATATAGAAATTTAATTTTAAAAATGACTGATAAAATAACTAAAGCAAAAACTTTTGAGATTTTCGATAAGAAAAATACACTACTTTTGAATAAAAATAAGGATCCTGATATAAATCTCTTTGAGGATATTGATATTGAGTCTTGTGACTGTAATGTTGAGGAAGTTTCTTGTTATAAAGGCTCAATGCAACCATCATTTACGACATTAACTTTAAACATTAGAAGTCTGAAAAAAAATTTTGAAAATTTTAAATCTATGTTACATAACATGAACTGTGAATTTAAGGTAATATGTCTTATAGAAACTTGGTGTCAAGATGAAAATTCCAATAATACGAATCATTAATTTACAGGGTACAAATCAATTCATCAAACCAGAGGTAAAGGTATGGGCGGCGGTATATGTTTTTTTATCCACAAAACACTGCAATTTAAAAAAGCAGAAAATCTAAGCCATTGTAGTGAAGAATGTGAGTCATTAACCTTAGAACTAATTAATAATAAGAAAAAAGTACAAAACGTTTTTTTAACCGCAATATATAAACCACCTAGTGGTAATTTAAAATTGTTTGAAAAATACTTAAAACAGTATTTAGAAACGGCAAGAAATAAACAACTATACTTTATGAGGGACTTCAATATAAATCTTTTTGACATAAAAACTGATAATAAAGTTTAACGCTTTATAAATATTCTTTATCAACATAGTATATTACCATTAATTAACAAACCAACTCGTGCTACTCATCTAACTAAATCACTCATAGACAATATATTTGCTAATAATTTTTCAAAATATAACACTCAAAGTGGGATCATAAAAACTGATGTAAGTGATCATTTTTCAATCTTTTTTACTTCTAATTCAATATGCAAAGAAAAGTCTGACAGGATACCAAATAAAATAATATATATAAAAAAAAGGGAAATAAATAAAAATAGTATTAAAATTTTTCGCGGTCACTTATCGCTAATAAACTGGCAACAACTTATTAACTACAAAGACGCAAATAAAGCTTATGAACATTTTATCTGTGAGTTTAGTAATGCTTATGAAAAAGCGTTTCCAAAACAAGAAAAAAGAGTCAAGCTCAAAAACTTACAAAATCCATGGATTTCACAAGGCCTCATCAAATTTTCCAAGAAAAAACAAAACTCTACAAAAAATATTTTAAAAAAAAAACTTACAAAAATGAAAAAAAATATAAAAGTTACAAAAACCTTTTTGAAAAACTTAAGAAACAAGCTAAAATAAATTATTATTCAAATCTTTTACAAAATAATATTGGTAATAATAAAAAACATGGGATGTTATAAAAGAAGAAATAGGAATGGAAAAGATTGATTCAGGTAATATTCTGCCAAACCATTTAAATATCGATAACAAAAACATTGTTATTAATGATCAAAAAAAGATTGCTGATAGTTTTAACAATTATTTTACAAACATCGGAAACAAACTAGCTAATAAAATAACTCAAAGTAAAAAAATATCTAAATCATATTTAAAAGAAGTGGACTTTGTAATGGACGAGTTTGACTTATCTTCTGATGAGCTTCGAAACGCATTTAAAACAATAAAATCAAAAAAGAGTCTGGGCCTTGATGACATAAGCTCTCAGGTGGTTAAAGAAGTTTATGATGTTATTGAATATCCCCTATTGTATATCTTTAATCTCTCATTAAGAAAGTGGAGTTTTTCCTGAACACGTAAAGTTAGCACGCGTAGTCCTGATATATAAGATAACTCTACTTTATCAAACTATAGGCCTATCTCCATACTTTCATGCTTCTCGAAAGTACTAGAGCGCATAATATTCAACAGACTTTTTTCATACCTCCAAAATCACAATATCCTTTTTAATAACCAATACGGATTTAAAAAAGACCATTCAACTGAACATACAGTAATAAAGTTAGTTAACGAAACTTTGAATGGGTTTGACAAAAATCAATATACACTTGGAGTATTTATCGATTTGTCAAAGGTGTTCGATACAGTGGATCACGAGGTTCTTCTATACAAACTTAGTAACTATGGTAAAAAAAATAAAAATCTAAATTGGTTTAGATGCTGTCTAAACAATCGGAAACAAGCTTTATATTACAATAAAACTTACACTTCCTTTGAAACCATTACTTGTGGCGTTCCCCAGGGATCTATTTTATGTCCTTTGCTTTTTCTTGTCTATACTAACGACATATTTTTATCTTCTCGTATACTGAATTTTATTCTTTATGCAGACGACACCCAAGCTTTCTACACCCACTCAAATATTAAAACTATTTCAACACAGTAAATCAGGAGCTTGAAGAGCTAAGCGATTGGTTGAAAACCAACAAACTTTCCTTGAACATTGAAAAAAGCAAATACATTCTTTTTAAAAAACCATCAAAGTCAGACACATTACCATTAAAAATTCCAGATATTTTAGTTGACAAAACAAAATTAAAAAGAGCATTTTCTGTGAAGTTTCTAGGAGTCATTCTATATGAACATATTTGCTGGAAAGAGCATATCAAGTTGTTAGAAAATAAAATATCTAAAAGCATTGGAATTATGCATAAAACTAAGTATATTTTAAATAAAGTATGTCTAAAAAGTTTATACTTTGCATTTGTTCATAGCTACATTAGCTACTGCAATGTTGCCTGGGCAAGTACTTACCGATCAAAACTACCCTTGGTCTATAAAAAACAAAAGCAAGCATGCCGCATATTTACAAATGGATATGTTAGTGCTAAACAAATAATGAGAACTCTTAATACTTATGAACAAAACATCTATAGCATCCTTTAGTTTATGTTCAAAGTTAAAAATAATTTGGACCCAAAAATATTTCATAATTACTTCCAACTTATTGATCATAAATACGAAACAAAACATTCTAAGCAGAACTACTACATTCCAAAAATGTCTTTGAGACAATCCAAGTTCTCAATATCTAGAAGAGGTCCACAATTGTGGAACTCATTTCTCACAAATGTTATTAAAACGATAAACTCTTTTCAACATTTTAAATGCGTTTTTAAACAACAGTTACTTGACCTCAGCATTACGGTAACAATCTCTTATTTTTAAAAAACTTTTACACGTCTTGAATTTTTTTTTTTCCATTTACGCAATAGCTGGAAATGTTTATGGTTATATTTATAAAAATGCATTTAATTGTATTTATATTTATAAAGATACATTTACTTGGCTAATTTACTTATAATATATATATTATATATATATATATATATATATATATATATATATATATATATATATATATATATATATATATATATATATATATATATATATATATATATATTTATATATTTAAATAACTTATAATTTGTGTTTATCTTATATTCAATTGATATTGATTGTAAAATATAATAGAAGTTAGTAGGGCAAGATGATAAGACCATCGTTTTCTGCTTGCTCAAGCCAATTTGTTACGTCAACAATTTTGTAAAAAAAATTTATATTGACGAAAAAAATTATATATCTATATCTATCTATCTATTGCTTTTCAAAGAATATATGAGCCATGTCCGTTCAAAGGTTTCTCCATCCTTCATCTTACGGTTATAATAATTCAGTGAAACTGTATTCTTTCTAAATTGTATGGAAAATCTATTTCAATTTTTTTGAAACCATGTTTAACAATGTCACACCTCTGTGCATCAGAAACACCATTGGGCAAATCAGAAGGATCATCACTAAGAAAAATAAGCGGAATTGTTATGCCATTTGATGTAGATTCACATATCAATCTATCTGACTGTACTCTATTATTCAAATAATAGAGTAGTTAAATAAACGTGTTAGTTTGGGGTAATTTGTGATTTCCTCCCTGGCTGCAGCTTTTTCCTCTTCTCTAAGTGGCATCACTTTTCACTTTTCACTTATTTCATACCAATAATTATATCGCGAAAAACTAACAACGCAAAGATATTTATAAATTTTTGAAAATCTTTTTTCATTGTTTGTTTTTTACGATATAAAAAACTAACAACGCATAATAATAAAAAATCGATTCAAAAATGAAAAATTAAAGTCCATATAATTATGGACATATAATTATATGGACTTTAAAAGAAACAAATGTAAAGCATCACAGTTTTCCAATGCTTTACATTTTTTTCTTTAAAAACAATGCCGAAAATAAAAAACGATTAATAATTTATAAATAATCTTGAAATATGTAATCTAAATATAAACAATAATATATTCGCTTATAATCATAAAATAAGTGGACATAGAGAAATATATTTCCTCACGCGATACGCTGCTGTTTAATGGTTTCTCAATAACGGTTTGACAGATTCTTATAAAGTTGGCGTTTTATAATAAAAGTCTGACCTCGGGATTGTTAAACAATTTTTTTTTTTTTTTGCGTTAAAAATAGGGAAGAGTGGTGACCACAAATTTCAACTTTTTTATAAAAACAACTTTTTCCCATATTGTCAACAACTATGGCGGATATATTAATGCAGAAGTCAAGATTAATATCTTAACTAACTATCCTTAAAAGATCTAAACCATTGCGCTAACAGATGTTAAAATGTGCGATAAATATGACCCGTACCAAATTGTTTAGTGTTCCATTCAGTACTGTTCATTGTACTGAATGGACCAACCCTTGTACTGAATGAACCACAAAATAATTCTTTTTTATAAAAAAGATCAATATCTACATCGTCAATAACTATGGCAGATATATTAATTCAGAAGACAAGAATAATTTCTTAACTATCCTAGTGTTTTGTTTACAACATTGAAAGTTGTAAACCATTGCGCATTGCAAGTTATATTATGCAAAGCAATTGGGGTGATAAATGGAGTTTAAAAACAAGAAAGCAGTATGTTGAGACATTATTGATATTTCTGAATTAATTAATACAATTTTAGACCGAAGTCTTGATCAGATAGCCGAATTACAATAATCACAAACATATTGGCTAGCATTATCTGCACTTGTGCAAGCTTTATGTGCCCAGCTCACACACTGTCTGCAACGGTACCACACTTCGTTGTCACAACCCATTTCTTCACATATAGCACACAAATCATAATTTGATGCAATACCTCCACAAATAATTAAACAATCTTTAACATCATTATCATTTCTTTCAACAAGAATATTATCAGCCTCATCATTATTATGTCATTAGTGGAAACTTTAGAGACTTTTTTTTTAGAAAAGTCTTGTTTTTTTAAATTTTACTGAAGTTGTTAATTTCGAAGAGCCTCTTTAATTGGAGTATCAGTAAGAATCAAAGAGGAGACCTTTTTGCGAGCTAAACGAACTTTTGCAGAAGGATAAGGGCGTATACTTTCCACATTCAGACTATTGCTAACATTTTTGTTGACTTTGATATTTCTATTTATTTCTACTGAAACTGGATTGATTTGAGTGCTTCAGGATCAGGTCTATTAATTTCTACTCAAACTGGATTGATGTTGAGTACTTCAGGATTAGGTCTAAAAATTTCTACTGAAACTGGATTGAGCTTGAGTGTTTCAGGATTGGGTCTGTTTGTAACCTGAGATAACAAAAATCCTCATCCTTCCATCGATTAGGTTAAAATGGACTTATTCCAGATGCTGAAAACCACTAATGATATTAACTGGGATATATACTTTTGCCCAAGTCTTTCCAGAAACTTCTGCATAGATTGAAAGTTTTTCCTGGATGTGGTACCAACCAGCTATCAATTTCACAACTATAATGACATTTAACTTTACCTTAAAAATATAGTGTAAATTGAAATAAATTGAAAAGATAAAAAATTACCTTTGTCTTGAAAAAAACAAAAAATACAAAGATTAATGCATTATTACGAATAAAGTTAAACCAAAAAGTATAAAAAAACTTTGAGTATACAAAAATTATATGCAATTAAAAAAATTCAATTAACAGCTGATTAAGTTTTTATTTTTCTAATGGTCCATTCAGTACAAAGTCCATTCAGTACCACTCTTCCCTATTATTGCATTTTTAAGGTTGTATAGTTTAGATAATATTGTGATTAAAGTGCCAAATTTTTTTATTAATAGTAACAGTATCAATATAAATTAGAATATTTTTATTATAAAAAATACAAAAAAAATTTTATTTTCACTTTTAAAAAGGGCCCTTAAAAATATCCCCTCCTCAATTGGGGTGTGTCGAGGAGCCTAGCCACGGCTCTGAATCCAAGTGAGATACAATTTCATTGGCTTTTACGTTACGTGTTCATGGTAGTGGATTTGTTATTGTTCTTTTTTTTGGTAGAGGTGTAGGAATTTGACTTGGTGATACACAGATAAAATAGTTGGTGGATTTACAGGACGAATTTTACCATGAACTTGACAGGTTTTATAAATAACTGGCTAATGATTTTTACAAATAAATGTGTTTGGACTGTCTGGAATATTTCTTTTGGGATTGCATGAATCCATCTTTCTTTTTCTTGAGGATTACGATTTTTGTTTGGTAATCGAAAAATTTTTAATTTATGTTCTTTGTCATTGTTGCCTTTGCACCCAGTTACACAATATATAAAGGGCATGATATAGTTTTTTGTTGAAATAAAATTTCACTTTTTCTAAATATAGAAAATATACTGCACATAAGATAGCATTGATTATCAAACATTTATTAATAGTTTTAAAGAAAGCGCTAATAATCCAGGCCAAAAAAAGTTTAAAAAATTAAATAATTTTTTTTTTCTTAAATGAAAGACCGCCTGCCATAACCAAACCCTC